>NC_085139.1:257412965-257520861 GCF_024139115.2 Armigeres subalbatus | reverse complement strand
A
Organism: Armigeres subalbatus; assembly: GCF_024139115.2. Lineage (NCBI taxonomy): Eukaryota > Metazoa > Arthropoda > Insecta > Diptera > Culicidae > Armigeres > Armigeres subalbatus. The sequence goes on along the minus strand of NC_085139.1, from coordinate 257,520,860 downwards.
TCTCTTTCATTGCTCAAAAATCAAAATTTCCGGTCGTCTAACTCTGGTCGCTGCTTTCCTGTCCGTTTTTTGTTAGTCGTGTGTTCCCCAAAGCGTTGTCGCTGCCGATCCTGAGGAATTAAAGAGCAAGGAAAGCTAGTTAGAGGAGTCGTAAGGACGTTCCTCCTCAGGCGTACGGACGTCAAGGAGGTTTGCTACATTACACTGAAGCAATTTCCGAAGCTTTTTTGTAGAACTCCGAAAGACGAGTTGTTGGAACTCCGAAGACGAGTTTTGTAGAACTCCTTGAGGCAATCCACAAGAGAATTCCTGACAAATCTCCAAAGAAATTTCTTTAGAAATTTCAAATTAATTACTAAAAAAAAAAATACCAATGAATTCCTGGATAAATCAGATACTTCAGAAATACAAACAGGCATTTCCTACGGTATTCTATTAAATTTCTTCATAAATTTCAATTCCTCCGAGACTTTGAGCATTCTTTAGGAAAATCCATGATATCTTCAAAAACTTTTAGCAGTTCAATCTTCAAAAAATTTCACGCTTTTTCTATAAATGCCGAAAATTCATTTGGAAATTCTGCACAACCAGGTTTTTAACGCGGTTTGAATTGATTAATTTCTTGATTAACCAATGTTTAACGTGGTAAATAAACAAAATTGGAACAACCGAATCAAAAAAACATCGAGCCGAAATAAAAATTATACTGAGAGGAAACCAATTAGCTACGTCATTAGCACAATCAAATTCAATCCAAATCCAGTCAAATATAGTCAAATCTAATCGGTCAAAAACCAATCCGAAACCAATCAAACCCAATTCAGATCCAATCCAAATGAAATCCAATCGAATACAAATCCAATCAAATCAGTATAATCTAAATTCAGTCAATCCGAATTAAACCAAACCGAACTAAACCAAGTTCGAGATCAGATCATCAGTCAAATTCGGTCCAAATTCAATCCAAATTATACAATCCATATTTAATTTAAATCAAATTCAAAACAAATCAAATGAAATCAAATCCAAATCAATTGAAATTCAAACAAAACCATTTCAAAAAACCAATCAAATCCAAATCGAATACAAAACAAGTGAAAATCAATCAACTGAATTCCAATCCAAATATATTCCCAAACAATCCAAATCAAATGCTAATCCAAATCCTGCAATACAAATTCAATCCAAATCGTTCAAAACCAATCGAATCAATCCAAATCTAATGCGAATCAATCCTAATTTAATCCAAATCCAAATCAAAATTCAGTTCAAATCCAATCAAATTAATCGCTTCATTCAAAAAACCAATCACAATCAATCAAATAGTAATCAGATCCGGTCAAATCGAATCCGAATCAATCAAATTTGGTCCAAATACAATCCAAAGCCTAATCCATATTTTATCTAAAACCAATTTATTTCAAATCAAATTTAGTTCAAAAACCAAATCAAATCTAATCCAAATCAATCCATATCCAATTATTCAAATTCAATCAAAACCATTTCAAAAACCAATCCATATCGAATCCAAACCCAATGCAAATCAATCAACTCAGGTCCAATCAAAATTCGGTCAAAAGCCAGCAAAATCTTGTCCAATCAAAATCCATTCTAAAAACCAGTCAGAATCCGATCAAATCGTATTCGAATCAATCAAACCGAATCGAAACCATTCCAAACCAGCGAATCATATCCAAAATCGGTCCAAATCCAAATTAAATGCATATTCAATCTAAATCCAAATCCAATACAAATTAAAGCAAATCCAAATTTGGTTTAAAACCAATTCAAATCAATCAATCAAATTCAAATCAAATTCAAATCAATCAAATCAATCAAATCAATTCAAATCCAATCCAATCAATCAAATCAATCAAATCAATCATCAATCAAATCAATCATCAATATCAATCCAATCAATCAAATCCAATCAAATCAATCAATCAAATCATCAAATCAAAATCAATCCAATCAATCAATCAATCAAATCAATCAAATCAATCAATCAATCAAATCAATCAAATCAATCAAATCAATCCAAATCAATCCAAATCGAATTAAATCATCCAAATCCAATCCATCCAATCAATCAAATCATCTCAATCTCAATCATCAATCAAATCCAATCCAGATCCAGTCCAGTCAGTCCGATCCAGTCCAGGTCAGTCAGGTCAGTCCAGTCGATCCAGTCGAGTCAAGTCCAGTCAAGATCCAGTCAGGTCAGTCCAGATCAGTCAGATCGTTCAGGTCAGTCAAGTCCGTCCAGTCAGTCCAGTCCAGATCCAGTCCAGATCAGTCCAGATCCAGTCAGGTCGATCCAGGTCAGATCCAAGATTGGTCAGGTCAGTCCGTCCAGTCGGAGTCAGTCCAGGTCAGTCAGGTCAGTCAGAGTCCAGATCCAGTCCAGGTCCAGTCCAGATCCAGTCCAGATCCAGTCCAAGTCCAGTCGATCCAGATCCAGTCAGTCGCCAAGGTCAGTCCAGATCCAGTCCAGGCTCCAGTCCAGATCCAGTCAGTCCAGGAGTCGAGTCAGGTCAGTCCAGATCCGAGTCCAGATCAGTCCAGATCGGTCAGATCGGTCAAGGTCGAATTCAGGTCAGGTCAGATCAGATCCAGATCCAGTCCAGATCCAGTCCAGGTCAGTCAGGTCCAGTCAGTGTCCAGTCTAGATCCAGTCGGAGTCAGTCAGTATCCAGTCCAGTCCAGGTCGTCAGTCGGTCGTCCAGCCAGTCCAGGTCGGTCAGGTTCGGTCCAGGTCAGTCCAGGTCAGTTCAGAGTCAGGTACCTCAGATCAGTCGATCCAGTCCAGATCCAGTCCAGTCCAGGTCGTCAAGATCAGTCAGGTCAGTCCAGTCCAATGATCCGATCCAGTCAGGTTCAGTCCAGGTCAGTCCAAGTCAGTCAGAGTCCAGTCCAGTCGATCCGAATCAGTCAGATCCAGTCAGATCCAGTCCAGATCCAGTCAGTCCAGATCCAGTCCAGTCCAGCATCCAGTCGGAATCAGTCCAGATCCAGTCAGATCCAGTCAGGATCGAGTCCAGGGATCCAGTCAAGGTCCAGTCAAGAGTCCAGTCAGGTCAGTCAAGTCAGTCAAGTCAGTCAGGTCAAGTCCAGATCCAGTCAGATCCAGTCCAGGTCCAGTCCAAGATCCAGTTCAAGATCCAGTTTCAGGTCAAGTTCAGGTCAGTCCAGTCGAGTCAGGTCGAGTCCAAGACCAGTCCAGTCCAAGATCAGGTCAGATCGATCCAGATCCAGTCCAGGTCAGTCCAGATCAAAGTCATCCAGTCAGATCCAGTCAGGTCAGTCCAGGTCGGTCCAGGTTCAGTCAGATCCAGTCCAAGTCAGTCCAAGGTCAGTCCAGATCGGTTCAGTCAGATCCAGTCCAGTCTCAGTCCATCGTCCAGGTCGGTCAGGAGTCAGTCAGAGTCGGTCAGTCAATCAGTCCAGATCGTCAGATCAATCCGATCAGTCGATCGGTCCGATCCAGTCAGTCAGTCGATCCAGTCAAGGTCAAGTCAGTCAGATCCAGTCAAGTCAGTTAGTCAGTCCAGATCAGGTCAGAGTCCAGCCAGGTTCAGTCAGGTCAGTCTATCAGTCCAGATCCAGTCAGTCATCAGATCCAGTCAGGTCAGTCAGTCCAGTCAGATCCAGTCAAGTCGGTCAGATCCAGTCCAGTTCAGTCACGTCCGGTCCAGTCCAGTCCAGGTCAGTCGGGATCCAGTCAGGATCAGTCAGATCCAGTCAGATCGACAGATCCAGTCAGATCAGAGTCAGTCGATCAGTCCAGTATCCAGTCCAAGGTCGATCCAGATCGTCAGGTCAGTCAATCCAGTCCAGAGGTCCAGTCAGTCAGATCCAGTCAAGTTCAGTCCAGGTCAGTCAGAGTCGGTCCAAGGTCAGTCCAGGTCCGGTCAGGTCCAGTTCAGTCAGAGTCAGGCCAGGTTCGGTCCATGTCAGTCCAGAGTCCAGGTCCAGGTCAGTCAGATCCAGTCAGGATCCCAGTCCAGGTCAGATCGGTCCAGTCAGTCAGGTCGATCCAGGTCGAGTCCAGGTCAGTCCAGAGTCGGTCCAGCCGGTCAGTCAATCTCAATATCCAATCTCAAGTCAATCCAATCCAATCCAATCAATCCAATCAATCAGTAAATCAACCAAAATCAATCCAAGTCAATCCAACAATCAAATCCAAGTCCAAATAATCAATCTCAATCCAATCCAAATCCAATCAATCCAAATCCAATCCAAATCCATTCCAAATCAATCAAGTCAACCAAAGTCAATCCAAATCCATCAAAATCGAAGTTCAATCCAAATCAAGTCAAATCCAATTCAATCCAATCAATCAAGCAAACAAACCAATTCAAACCAAATCAACAACCAATCCAAATCAATCAATCCATCCACATCACCAACACACTCATCAAATCCCCACCAATCAAACCAACAACAACAATAATCAAATCAATAGATCAATCAACCAATCCAAACTCAACCAAATCAATCCAAATCAACCAACTCCAAATCAATAAATCCACCAAATCAATCACAACAGAATCAATCAAATCCAGTCAATCCCCAAATCAATCCCTATAAATACAAACAATCAAATCGTCAATCCAATCAAACCAACCAAACAATCAAATCAAATCAACAAATAATCCAAACCAACCAAGCAAACAATCCAAATCAACAATAATCAAACATAAACAAAATCTAAATTCAATCCCATCACTAATCAATATCAATAATCCAAATCCAAATCGACAATCCATCAACAAACATCCGAATTCAATACGCAATTGTTACCGGCGGAACATTTAATTAAGATAACATTCAATGGACAATTGCTATGTTTTAACGCATTTCAATTTACACGTGGGTGGATTAAACGCATACCGACAATGAGCGATCTCGTGGACCACAGCGAAGGTTGATTGAAGCAGGAAGATAGAACGCGCGCTTTCCTTGGGAGATGAGTGACCAAGTCAGACGGTGGGTGAACGAAGCCGATGAGATAAAGAGGCAGTTAGTTTGTGGCTCGGTGTAAGAGCTTGTTCGGTGTGAATCGTGTGGTTTTATATTCAGCAACACAGAGTGCCATCTTGGGTAGACGCCGTGAACTTCTCATCCAACCGACATCACCCGTCTGGATCATCAGCAATTCGATTGTGGATCCACCTGGTGGTAACCCTACACCCGGCATCCCACCATCATGCGGTTAAACGGCGGCCGTAGGCATTGTCGTGACCCCTGGCCACCGACGAGTTTAGACCCCATCATCGTCCGGCCCCACCCAACGGCCACTAGTGCGCTGCGTTATTACTGACCCTCTTCGCCGCACGATTGTCTTACCATCGGTCGCCCATTGTTTCAAGCCTACCGCGAGCCACGTTGTCGCCTCGCGGTCCGTTAGCGGCATCACTATCCGGAAAGTGTCGACTACATCGTCGTCCGGCCACCTGAAGATATCTTGATCGCCAGCCGCATCACCCTCAAGCCACTCATCGTTTGCCGCATCGTCCGACCGCCCGTCGGCCAACTAGCCACTCGATCGTTGGCTTCCAGCATCTTCATCGACCGCCCTGCATCCTTCATCGATCGACCTCCGCCTTTGCCCTTCCGCTCGGCAATCGTTGCCACCTCGATAGCTAGCGACTCGCTCGTTGGCTTCATCGGCATCTTCATCGACCGCCCCTCATCCCTTCATCGTCGACCTCCGCCGATTTGCCCTTCCGCTCGGCAATCCGTTGGCCACCTCGATACCTAGCCACCGCTTTGGCTGACTCATCGTGCGAAGCCAGCCACCGATAATTTGAAGCCAACTAATCACCCGTAATGTATGTTTCAATTTGCATGAATAAACGCCTCTCAATTGAAATTTAATTTTCGGTTGTCTTCACGCTCGAAAGCCTCCCACACTGACCCCTAGGACCCGGAACAAAGAGCGGCCCACCCAAACATGCCAATGCTAGACCAGCAGCTAGGGTTTAGGCCAGTTCTCTTCTGGAACTGAGCGATTCCGGGAGCCACAACATTAGAGTCTTACAATCCAATCAATCCAAATCAATCATAAATTCAAATCCAATCAAAATCAATCAAAATCCAATCTCAAATCCAAATCAATCCAATAATCAGATAAATCCAATCCAAATCAATCCAAATCCAATCAAATCAATCAAAAGATCCAGATCCAATCGTAATCCAGTCCGATCAGTCAAGATCTAATCCAGATCAATCCAGATCAAGAATCCAATCAATCTAAATCCATCAGTCAGTCATCAGTCAGTCTAGTCAAGTCAGTCAAGTCATCCAAATCCAGTCCAGATCAGTCCAGATCAGTCCACATCAATCCATCAAAATCAGTCAAGGATCCATCCAGATCCAGTCCAGATCAGGTCAAGTCCAAGTCAATCCAGATCATCAAGATCATCAGATCCAGTCAGGTCCAGTCAGTCAGTCAGTCAGTCAAGATCCGTTTCCAGATTGATCAGTCAGTCAGTCAGATCATCAGAGTCAGTCCAGATCCAGTCCAGATCCAGATCAGTCAGATCCAGTCCAGATCCAGTCAAGATCCAGTCAAGTCCAGTCCAGATCCAGTCAAGATCATCCAGGTCAGTCCAGATCCAGTCAGTCGAATCAGATCCAGTCAGATCCAGTCAAGTCAGTCATCAGTCCAAGTCGTCAAGCAGTCCAGATCCAGTCCAGATCCAAGATCCAATCAGATCCATCCAGAATCCAGTCAGTCATCAAGATCCGTCAATCCCAGTCCAGTCGCATCCAACAATCCAATCAATTCAAACAAGTCAAAAATAATCCAAATCCAATCCACATCAATCCAAACTCAATCCAAACTCAATCAAATCAATCCAAATCCAATCAAATCAATCAAATCAACAAATCCAATCCAATCAATCAATCATCAATCAATCCAAATCAATCCAAATCAATCAACAAATCAATCCCATAATCAATCAATCAACCAAAACCAATCAAATCCAATCAAAATCCAACCCAATCCAATCAATCCAAATTTACTTCAAAACAATCCAAACCTAATAATCCATCAATCAATCCAACGAATCAGAATCCAAACTTCAAATCCAATTAAATTCAATCCAAACTATTAAAACCAATTCATATCGATTCAAACCCAATGAAAATATAATCCAACCAATCAATCGAAATTGAGTCCGAATGCCAACCAAATCCTATCAATCCAATCCAAATTCTTTAAAACCAATCCGAATCCAATCCAAATAGAATCCGAATTAATCAACTAGTCAAATCCAAATCATATCCATATTCATCTAAATCAAATTTAATCAAATCCAAATTTAGTTCTAGAACCAATCCAAATCATCAAACCTAATGCAAATCCAATCCAACTCAAGTCCAATCCATATATTCCAAAACCAATCCAAATCAATCATTTCAATCCAATCAAATTCAGTCCATAAGCCAATCCAAATCTATCAATCAAATCCATTCCAAACCAATCGAATCTAATACAACCCGGATCTGAATCCAATTCAAATTGTAATATTCATTATCCTATTCGGTCAAAAGTCGTATTCAGAAAACGTCGTATCGACCGAATATCCTTTTCGACCAAATGAGTTTTCTCTGATGGGTTTCAGCCTAATGGTTTGTTCGTTCGGTGGTATTCGCAAATGACCTTTCCGGCCAATTGTTCTATTCGGCCAGATGTCCTATTCGGCCAAGTGACTTATTCATTCAAATGTCATTTGGCCAAATGTCTGTTTCGGCCAAATGACCTTTTCGCTAAATGTCCTATTCCGTCAAATGACCTATTCGCCAAATTATTCGACCATATGTTTCTATTCGCCAAATGTCGTATTCAGCCTAATGTCTTATTCGAAATTCTTTGGACCAAATGATCTTTTCGGCCAAATTCTGATTCCGCCAAATGTCTATTCGTTCAAATGACCCGTTCGGCCAAATGACTTTCGTCTAAATGGGTTTCAGGCTAGTGGTTTGTTCGACCTAGTGGCAATTAGTTATGTCTTTCGGCCGAATGGGTTTCAGCCAAACGACCCTCCTCCGCTTTAAACTTGGCTAACTTCGCCCTATTTCAGACCAACATCAGGCGAATTCTTCTGGTCGGTTTATTCGTGCACTTTTTAGAGTTTGTGTTTCGAATTTTGAAAAAAATAAAATGGGTTCTTCGGAAAGTTGACCTCAAATGAGTCAAGGAATTGGCTGGGCTATAAAATGAGATACAAATTTTGACGGGACGTGGACGAGGAGTTTGGAATAAGCAGCCTGGTACTGGTTGTCACTATGGAGCAGACCTGGATGAGCCAGAAGGTCAAGATGAAGCGTCTCTCTCTATCGCTCAACCGAGTGAGCAGCGTGGATAATAACCAGCATAATTATGTATGTACGTGCGATACCAGCATACTTTAGCTCATCTCCGGCGGTCCCAGGTGCGAAATTCAATGCGTTCAATTCGGTCAATGACACTTTATTCAACATTGTTTTTTCAAAATTTAGAAAAAAATTCATGGAACTTAGCAAAAGCAATGTTTTTCAATAACTTTAGAACGCAATGGCCAATCGAGCCTATTTTCCGAGGAATATTAGACCGCGATCCGACGCGAGCTTGTTGCAGAGCAAATCGTCTAAGTACCAAAAGTATGTCTCACATTTTTGTACATACTCACAAAAGGTAACGATTTGATGTAACTTTTCTCCTTTGATTGCTCGACATTATAGAGCGAGGCTACTAAAACTACTAAAACTACTAAAATACTACTTGGATTAGGTTGGCTACTAAAACTTGCACTAGAGTACTCAGTTGGGCAACAAAATAATTTTCTCAGTGGTTAATATGATATAAAATTGCTTATATATTCAAAATGTAACATTTTCGAAAATGTTTCACTGGTCGAAACGCCCAGTGTAGTGGGTGATATGCTCGATTGCTCTTCCTACTGGACACAAGCGCGGCGAGCTCAGCAGCGTTGCCCAAATGATAAGGCAACTATCGAAATGTAATTTAAGCCTGCTTAAATGGACTTGTGTTAGTTTTCAAGTAAAGTACATAGGGCTTTGTAACTTTTTTTGTGTGATAGATAAAATACTTTTGGACTACCAAATAACACAAAATTTGCATAAATTGCCTTGAAAAGTAAAAACTCATTATATGTATTGCCTCAAGGTTTTCCGTCAAACGAGATGGACGTGGGCACCGACTTCCTTAGAGCTATACAAACACTAGTTTATGTTTTTGCATTGCTTTTGGCTGTAATCCGGAATCAATTTTATGGAATGCGCGAAACAAGCCACAAAAAGCGACCAACCCAAAGCTTTGTTTTTTCGGAGATAATAATGACAAAGATCCGAAAATTTTGTCAACACAAAAAGACAATCTTGTTGCTAACTTTTCACCCGTTATTTTGCATTATTTCTACGTAAATTTCAGTTTTATGCTATCATAGTTTCTGCTTTATAGAAATATTCGAGAATCGAACAATGATTACAAAATTACATCGTATTCTCGAAATATAAGAGCATGCAGAAAAATGATTCTTGTCATATTGTGTGGGTTCGGATGAGGTTTGTCGCTAGGTGCGTTTGTCAGTAACAAACCCTGTTGATGACAAAGTATATTTTAGGCGTTCGAATGATTCCTGCTGTAATTCAAATTTTGTTTAGGAACTTTACAAAGATAATTTATAGTCTTACATCAATCGGTCTACAACACACTCGATTATTCGATTCCTACAGAATCTGATCTCCACATGTTCCTGTGTTAGGTGTTTATAGTTTAGATTAGAAAAAAGCAGAAATTCTACAAGCTTACGGTTTTCGGTTGTTTGACTTTATAGATTCAGATCAGATCGCCACTTGAATAAACAGGTGTCCAATTCAAACAGAGTCTTGTTTCTAATCTATCTAATTTTCAACTCGAAACACTGCGCGACTTTACTCTTCTAGCTACGTCTGAAGCAAAACGTTTTCTACCGGAAATAAAGTTTTTGCTTCGTTTTTAATACTTCCGTTGAACTGATTCGAACCGGGCGAACTTTAGCGAAGATGCGAAATCAGTTTTGACACTATCAGTTTGCGCCATTCGACCCCTCCTGTCATCCATGTCATCGCGACGGGTGCTGCATAACAGGGGCATTTTACCATCTTACTCTAAATTGCAAACGATTCATTATTGAATTGTTTTTTTTCACTGAAGGTTTTATCACCACAAGAAAATTGATTGAGATTTCATCTTTTATCGGTGAAACGATCTATTTTAACATTAATGTACTTTGATTTTTTTATTAGGGATCCTATATTAAGAGATGTGCGAATACTTTTCCAGACGATTTAGCAATGCTGTTACTTTCGTAAACAAACGCTGCCATCACTTGCCAGTGAAAATGTTTGACTTGCAGACTTTACATTCGAAGACACTTTTGATTATTTTTCTATCCTCTAGCAGTGCATTTTCGCTAAAATTAAAGCAATACAAATGAACACGATATAAGGCATCAACTAGACTACTTTTACTTACGGAAGCAAAACAAATTGTTTATTCGATAAAACTTTTCATAAATTATATTTCACCAAAATCAATACCTTTCGATCTGCAACAATAACGATGTTCGTTTGGCTCAGATTTTGGCAGTTCTCAATGCTCGATTGGCTCAAGATGGCCGCTTTCGCATATCTCTGAATGTAGGATCCCTACTTTTTATATTGCACTTGAATGCACCATCAGCCCTGTATACATATATTTATTTATAGTGATTGTTCTGATTCTACTCACAAATGCACCAGATCGGATCAAATCCAACATCAGAAATGGGATAAAAGAAATCAGATTAGAACAAAGGCACTACCATTCTTCAAAACATTGAGTTCAAAACGACAAAACGCAACGCAGCGTAACAGTCATAAAACACCCACAAAACGCCATTCGAAGCGAAACATTCCGAGATTAATTGATGTTTTAAGAGAGGAATCCGACACAAGAAAAAGTCGTCCAAACTGTCCAAGTCGTTTAGCACCCATGCCGAAAGAAAATTCCAATCTCTCCATCTTTCACGACGCGGCGCGGCGGGTTGACAGATCCCTCGACACTGCTGCTGGTGCGGCACCGATACGGCAGCAGTTGCCGTCGCGCCCGGACAGGTGTTATTTTGTCCACTGACGAAACGAAAACATTTTTACGATCAGCAGTGTTCTCCGCCACCATAAAATTACCGCGGCCGGTTGAAACACATTGAATTTGCTATTTATTTTTCAGTTGCGTCCGAGAAAGGTTTTAAATTCTACATTGTTTTAAACAAATTTCAGATTTTCGCAGGACTGTTCCAAAATAAAACAAGAATGACCATAAAACCTTCATCTGCTTTTAGCGTTGCTTTCTGCTTTTCATTTGTCTTTTGTAGCTGTTGGGGTCGTTTATTATTGAGCTTCATAATTTTGTAAAATTTGGAAATGTGGCTTGGATGGTGTCTCTGATGTTAATAATGGTGGTTTTAACCACCCTAAAACTAATTGCTTTTAGGAGTCACTAAATTTGGTATGATCTCATTTCGATCGAATAACACAGACCCATGAGAGAAGTGGGACAATACCAGAGATGGTTCAATTCGGCATTTCCGTTTCCCAAACTTTGCTCCAAATTGCAAGCTTTGTGCGTCATCAGCGCCGCCTTCCACCTACCATCATCGGACCAAGTGCCAGTTGTATAAACCGTTAAAACCATTTGCCACCATCACACAGCGCCGGTTATTATGAGGGTAAAACACCTCCATTGGCGAATAACAAAAGGGAGTCAACTTAAGTAAGAAAAAAAAAACAGGAAAATAAAATCAGCTCTTGAAGCTGCCATTTTTTTCATCGCCTGTTCCATTTAGAACAGAAAGAAGCATCCCAGTTGTGTTTGCGTGGGTGTGCAGGGGAGGTCTTTAGTTGTCACATCACTCTTCCGATCCATCTCCATCGCACGACCAAACGAGCGAAGGGAGATACGCAACTCACTCATCATCACTGGCACAGATAAATAGTAGGTTGATAGGTTGCGAAAAAATCTGCAACTATTATTAGCGGATCGTGTCGTCCATCGTCAATTTGTTAAGCGCCAGTCAGCACCGGTTCGAATCGGTGGATTGAGAAAACAAAGTTATGGTTGGAGGGGGATTAAATACAATGTTTACGAGATTTCTCAATCATGTTATTTTCAATTTCAAAATAATCCAACCATACAACATGGAATTTCACTTTGTCATCGACACATTTTCTTAGTGCGTGGTGGGGGTTGTAAGGGCTTTCTGAACGAGCAAATACTGCCGTAGAATTTGAGCCGTAACCTTTATTGCATGTGCCACGGAATCCACCAGCGACAGGAAAATCCTTGCGGTAAATCCTTTTTCACACTTCTGATTTCATTTTCAGTGATGGTTTACCTATTGTGACAGAAGTATAGAAAATGTGGGTAAGCCCGTCATCCGCAGAGTTTTACTAGAAATCACTTTCTAATCAACTTTATAACCACATGTCATATGGGTTTTTTTCTAAAGTTGTGCCATTCCGTAACACACAACACCCATGAGTGGCAAGAAAATTAACAAAAAATCAGAAATACCAGCCGTTTTCCTAATATCATTCATGAGAAATTCATGCAAGAAAACATAATCCCAGGCATATTTCATCATGGGCTTACCCGCACCTTTTTGAAGGCATCAATTTTCAACACGTTTTGACGTAGGATTAAGTCCTTCGGGGAGATAGGGGAGTTATTCTTCAGATTCAAATTTAAGACCGTCATGAAAAAAAGTCAGGAAGTATGGGTAATATCAATCAATCGACGAACTGTTTAAGGTTTTGCCGACTGTTAAAAATAATCAAACAAAAGCGCTAATCTATTGCAAAATTGAATTGGGCATCATATGCATCACAAGCACAGACATCAAAATCGTGCAACTTACGGGCTTACACACTCCGACATGTAATACAACTTTGACTACGCCCCTGGGAGTAAAGTCGGAACGTCTGTGGGCAAGTTGTACGACTGTGTTGGACAGTAGCCCTAATTCTCAGTTCAATCAAGATTTCTCTGAAAGCGAATATGAGGGCCACACAGTACTGTCGCAACGATGACGCCGGTAGCAGCAGTCCCAGCAGCAAGCGGATTATCGAGAGGCCGTCGCCAACAGCAGCAGTATCCAAGAGAAATTTCCACGCAATGATCGGACCATCGTAAGGTTGCTGTTAGTGAGTTGTTAGTGGAAAGGCGCATTGCGAAAAGAAATTATGTAAGTTCTTTTCCGGACCAACTTTTTACTAGAAGAAAAGGTTAATTGCAAAATTGGCGTAGCTTGCGGTTCCGGGGCATCAGAGGAGGTACGGAAAATGAATTCTAAATGGTGAAGGTGACATCGCCACTCTCAATGACCGGTCCCCCACTTTTTTCAACGGGCACTCTAGCACATCCATTGGTGTCACTGCGGTAAGTAATTTTAATGCGCTTCTCATGAAAAGCCGGTACCGATATGTAAAGTAACAACCACTACCCTGTGCAGATCTCCACCAACTCTCCTCCTCATGTTGACATCAAGGGACGCCGTTGGAAATATGGTGAAGCGGATTGGGAAGTGTACGAGCGCACTATGTCGATCGCTTGCGCGGACCAACCTCCCTCGTCCTTCACCGATTTCACCGACACGATCCTCGCTGCCGTTCAGCCAGCTATCCCTCAGTCCATTGGCCGTCCTGGCCGTCGTGCACTTCAATGGTTGACAGAGGAAACTCGGCGTGCTGTCAAAGCACAAGGTCATCCGCGCAATAAGAAAGCTCAGCCCCGACCACCCTCTCAGACCTGACACCCTGGAATGCTACAAGGAGAAGCACCGACAGTCATCACAGAGGCGAATTCTAAGCAGGACCTGGCAGATTTCCAAAGGACAATTGCTTCTAGTGGTCCACATCTAAACACTACCTTTATTGCCGAAAACTTCCTCACTCGACGAACCTTTCGAGTCCTCATTCCGGCGCAGCATCAGACGAGTTCCTCGAAGAAACCGGTGTTCTTCAAGGGCCGGTCTTGGCGGTAACGCTCTTCCACATCGCTATGGACAGAGTTTTCAGCGTTCTACCTGCAAATGTGTACATATTCGTATAAGCTGAAGACATTCAGGTTCAAAAGCCAGGCGGCAGTAAGAACCATTTAACGCTGGACGTCATCCGTTGGTTTTGTAATGAACGCCCGTAGGTGTGTCCGAGGCGCACATCTGCAAGGGCTGACACCAGTTAGCAGGACCTTCCATAAAGCTCGCATGGAAGCCATCTCCAACCGGAAGATTATTCAGGTGCTTGGAGACGACAATGACCGGAAACTCACGTTTCTGCCATACCTCCGGGCGGTGAAAGTAGCTTGCAAGTCCCGCATTAGTCTTTTGAAAACCCTCGCGAAAAAAACACCATAAAAACAATAGAACCACCAGATTAAAAGTTGGACCAGCTATTATCGACAGCCGCTTGCTTTATGGTCTCGAGCTAACGTGCCCTGCCTACCGGAATCTCGTCAACACTGTCTCGCCCGTCTTCCAACCACGGTGAAGCTGCATGCGTTGCCGCCGGCATTCTTCCCTTCCGACATCGGGTTTTGATGGCCATCTAACGCAAAGCCGCCTCTTTTGCGGCTGCCACTTCAGGAGAATTCAGGAATCCTCTCCTCGACGAGGCTGATCGCATCCTAAGAAATGGTGCCGGCACTGGTCTCCCCCCAGTGGCGCGCTTGTCCACTGGCACGGAGCGAGGAGTTGGCCTACTGCCAGGATCGACCACACCATTACCGCCCGGTTCAGAAATAGAGAAAATCTGTTCTAGAACTGTTAGTAACACGGCTCCGGAACCATGAGATTCAACCATGACAGATTTTGGAGTCTCCGGACCCGGTCTTAATATATCAGAGAGTCTAGCCAGTCAACATTTTCTCGGTTGAAGCCGCTGCCATTTTTGTTGCCGCTACGGTCCCGGCCAACAAGCCGATTGCGATCCTCACGGATTCAGCCAGTGTAGTCGCCCTCCAGAGTAACACTACCAAATATCCATGGATCCAAGAAATTCTCGTTGGCATGGCGCCAAACACCTGCTTCGCCTGGATCCCTGGCAATTGTGGCATCAGGGTTAATGTAGATGTCGATTCCTGGAGGAAGTTCCTCCAGGAGGTTCCTCCGGAAGTTACTCCAGGAGGTTCCTCCGGAAGTTGCTCCAGGAGGTTCCTCCGGAAGTTGCTCCAGGAGGTTCCTCCGGAAGTTGCTCCAGGAGGTTCCTCCGGAAGTTGCTCCAGGAGGTTCATCCGGAAGTTGCTCCAGGAGTTTCCTCCGGAAGTTGCTCCAGGAGGTTCCTCCGGAAGTTGCTCCAGGAGGTTCCTCCGGAAGTTGCTCCAGGAGGTTCCTCCAGAAGTTGCTCCAGGAGGTTCCTCCAGAAGTTCCTCCAGGAGGTTACTACAGGAGGTTTCTCCAGGAGGTTTCTCCAGGAGGCTTCTCCAAGAGGTTTCTCCAGGAGGTTCCTACAGGAGGTTTCTCCAGGAGGTTCCTACAGGAGGTTTCTCCAGGAGGTTCCTCCTGGCGGTTTCTCCAGAAGTTCCACCAGGAGGTTTCTCCGGAAGTTCCACCAGGAGGTTTCTCCGAAAATTCCTCCGGGAATACCTCTGGAAGTTCCTCCGGGCATTCCTCCGGGAACTCCTCCAGAAGTTCCTCCGGGAATTCCTCTGGAAGTTCCTCCGGGAATTCCTCTGGAAGTTCCTCCGGGAATTCCTCCGGAAGTTCCTCCGGGAATTCCTCTGGAAGTTCCTCCGGGAATTCCTCCGGAAGTTCTTCCGGGAATTCCTCCAGAAGTTCCTCCGGGAATTCCTCCGGAAGTTCCTCCGAGAATTCCTCCGGAAGTTCCTCCGAGAATTCCTCCGGAAGTTCCTCCGGGCATTCCTCCGGAAGAACCTCCGGGAATTCCTCCGGAAGTTCCTCCAGGAATTCCTCCGGAAGTTCCTCCAGGAATTCCTCCGGAAGTTCCTCAGGAATTCCTCCGGAAGTTCCTCCGGAATTCCTCCGGAAGTTCCTCCGGAATTCCTCCGGAAGTTCCTCCGGGAATTCCTCCGGAAGTCCTCCTTCAGGAATTCCTCCGGGAGTTCCTCCGGAATTCCTCCGGAAGTTCCTCCGGAATTCCTCCGGAAGTTCCTCCGGAATTCCTCCGGAAGTTCCTCCGGAAATACTCCGGAAGTTCCTCCGGGAATTCCTCCGAAGTTCCTCCGGGAATTCCTCCGGAAGTTCCTCCGGAATTCCTCCGGAAGTTCCTCTGAATTCCTCCGGAAGTTCCTCCGGGAATTCCTCCGGAAGTTCCTCCGGGAATTCCTCCGGAAGTTCCTCCGGGAATTCCTCCGGAAGTTCCTCCGGGAATTCCTCCGGAAGTTCCTCCGGGAATTCCTCCGGAAGTTCCTCCGGGAATTCCTACGGAAGTTCCTCCGGGAATTCCTCCGGAAGTTCCTCCGGGAATTCCTACGGAAGTTCCTCCGGGAATTCCTACGGAAGTTCCTCTCCGGAAGTTCCTCCGGGAATTCCTCCGGAAGTTCCTCCAGGAATTCCTCCGGAAGTTCCTCCAGGAATTCCTCCGGAAATTCCTCCGGAAATTCCTCCGGAAGTTCCTCCGGGAAATCCTCCGAAGTTCCTCCGGGAATTCCTCCGGAAGTTCCTCCGTGACTTCCTGCGGAAGGTCTTCCGGATATTCCCACGGGAGTTCCTCCGGGAAGTCCTCCGGAAGTTCCTCCGGGAATTCCTCCGGAAGTTCCTCCGGGAATTCCTCCGGAAGTTCCTCCGGGAATTCCTCCGGAAGTTCCTCCGAATTCCTCCGGAAGTTCCTCCGGGAATTCCTCCGGAAGTTCCTCTGGGAATTCCTCGGAAGTTCCTCCGGAATTCCTCCGGAAGTTCCTCCGGGAATTCCTCCGGAAGTTCCTCCGGGAATTCCTCCGGAAGTTCCTCCGAATTCCTCCGGAAGTTCCTCCGGAATTCCTCCGAAGTTCCTCCGGGAATTCCTCCGGAAGTTCCTCCGGGAATTCCTCCGGAAGTTCCTCCGGAATTCCTCCGGAAGTTCCTCCGGGAATTCCTCCGGAAGTTCCTCCGGGAATTCCTCCGGAAGTTCCTCCGGAATTCCTCCGGAAGTTCCTCCGGGAATTCCTCCGGAAGTTCCTCCGGGAATTCCTCCGGAAGTTCCTCCGGGAATTCCTCCGGAAGTTCCTCCGGGAATTCCTCCGGAAGTTCCTCCGGGAATTCCTCCGGAAGTTCCTCCAGGAATTCCTGCGGGAGTTCCTCCAGGAATTTCTACAGAAGTTCCTCCAGGAATTTCTCCGGAAGTTCCTCCAGGAATTCCTCCGGAAGTTCCTCCAGGAATTCTTCCGGAAGTTCCTCCAGGAATTCCTCCGGAAGTTCCCCCAGGAATTCCTCCGGAAGTTCCCCCAGGAATTCCTCCGGAAGTTCCCCCAGGAATTCCTCCGGAAGTTCCTCCAGGAATTCCTCCGGAAGTTCCTGCAGGAATTCCTCCGGGAGTTCATCCAGGAATTCTTCCGGAAGTTCCTCCAGGAATTCTTCCGGGAGTACCTCCAGGAATTCCTCTGGAAGTTCCTCCAAGAATTCCTCCGGAAGTACCTCCAGGAATTCCTCCGGAAGTTCCTCCAGGAATTCCTCCGGAAGTTCCTCCAGGAATTCCTCCGGAAGTTCCTCCAGGAATTCCTCCGGAAGTTCCTCCAGGAATTCCTCCGGAAGTTCCTCCAGGAATTCCTCCGGAAGTTCCTCCAGGAATTCCTCCGGAAGTTCCTCCAGGAATTCCTCAGGAAGTTTCTCCAGGAATTCCTCCGGAAGTTCCTCCAGAAATTCCTCCTCCTGGAAGCTTCCGAAGAAATCCGCAGAATTTTGTATCCATAAAATTAGCCCACGCCGATCCACCGCGCTGCGCCGCCGATCACCAACGGCGTGACGCCGCCGCGCCGCCGATGCTGGCTAAAAATGATCTATCACGCCGCCGATCTATCAGGAATCGATCAAGAGTGCGGTACTGCAAGTAGCTTAGTATTTGAGATTTATTTAGCGAGTTTAGAAAACAAACTTGTGCTTAGTTTAGCTCTCAACCATGTTGTTAAGTAGCGTTCATTTTACTGAAAATATCGGTTGAACTCCAATCTTTCTATTCTAACACTATTTACCAATATGAAAGACGAACAAAAAGCTAGATTAATGTCGTCTAAGATCTTAATTAATGATGCTCGGTCTGAAGTACGCTACTAACAACCAGGAACAAATTATTTATTATACCAAACAAACGTGATACTGGTGCAGAAGCGTGTGACACTTTCTGTGACATCTTCTCATGCAAGATAAAACGGAATCTCGTGACAAGTAGGCGTTGAAAGTTTATGGCAACTCCTTCTCGGGTCACAACGTGTGGGTAATGTCACAAATTTTTCAGCTCTGAAACAGGAAACCTGTCGCCACCACGATCCAGTTTGGCGACAGAGCATACGGGACCGCGCATGGAAGCGGCGGGGAAGCCGTTTCGAATTAACCAGTCGTGCAAATTCTCTGAACGACCGAACACAATGCCGGGAAGATAATGGCATGGCTTGCTGCGTTTGCAGCTACTGCCGAGCGATAGGGCAACTAATTCGAAATACCTGGCTAAATATGTTCGAATTCAATGACCAGAAGATAAGAGCTGAAAGAAAGATAAAAGCAATCAAAGCTTACTGAACAAAGACAACGCGATAAGCGATATTAATGAGGTTATAATTTAATATGAGTAATCAAACACGGGAACGAAAGTTCCAATATATTAAAGTTCGTTCTTATGAGCAGTAAAAGAGACCGTGGTTCAATTTCGATTAAACCTTAATGTCCGTGCAATCCTCGCTAATGTCCCTGCCCGCGGTTTACTGTTTATGTTTATTCTGGCTTACAATGGCGCCCAAATATTGGTATGCGATGCAATATAGCGCGCCTGCTACGACTAACAACGACGGTGGAGGCACGGTGTGGGGCAGAATTGTGGGTCGCCGCTGAACGGCGGGCGATAAGCTTCGTCGTTAGGTAAACAAATGCGGAAACGATTAACTCGGTGCGGGGGTTCGCCATGATTAAGAGGGGGGAAATTGATGGAACTGCCGCCCGCGCCAGTGTCGACGGTGATTTATGATTGAGTGGCTTGCGTCCGCTGTCATTTTAGATAAACCATTGATCATCTTTAATTATAAATTTGAGTTTTGATTCCCTCCGGTAATAAATTGAAGCCCATTTTAGCGCACTGCTCAAGGTTATGTAACCGTTACCGATTCAACTTTTTCACGCCGACCATATTCTGCCATTTCTCTTGCTTTCGCCGATAGTATGCCATCATATTCTGGAATATTTATGCCACCTTCTCGCACATGTCGTGCCGTGTGAAAATCTATATTTACGATTCCGTTCATTTCTCCAATGTACCTGCTGTCGTTTGTGGATCGTGCTATTTCCATATTTACGCCCTTTCCTTGATACACTCCATTCTGTTTTCAAGGTTAGCTTTTACAAAATAGGTTTTGGATTATAGGTGGGGAAGGAGAAAGCCCCGAATGGCATGGCCGCCACCAACCGTCGTCACATGAGTTTTGCGGATTTTCCACCTTTGCATGCTTGTGAGCCACCAGTCATGCGATTAGAATCCTGTTCGAATCAGTTTAATTGCATTTAATTGGATATATGTCGACGATAAATAGTACGCTTTTGTTGCATTCCGAAAGAGTTTGTGGCAACAAAAGTAATATTCTGCAGTGGATACAATATAACATGAACGCTTTATCTATCAAGCGGTGTTGGTGTCTTTCTGTTTATTAGAAAAGAAAAAATACGGTAAAACTATTTTAACTTTTAATTTTAAATACTATTTAGGCCAAATATTTTAAATTCTATACGACCAATCCCTGAATTCCGAAAAGCTTTTCATTCTGATGCGAAAACTTCACTTTTCCAAGCGTAATCTTAAGATTCCAATTCGTAAACTTCGGAAACCGATGCAATATCCTTGGATTTCGAAGAATCTTTAAAGTGCAACAAGGAATCTTCTGATTCCGATGTGGAATTTTTCAATATAGTTTTTTAGATCCCAATTTCAATATCGAATCTCCGGATTGAAAGCGAACTCTTCGGATTCCGACTCAAAAGTTTCGAATTCCAACGCAAAATCTTAAGATTACGAAACAGAATTTCGGATTACAACACGGAATCTTCGGATTCTGACACGAGTTTTTCTATTTTCGATGTGCGGTCATTGAAGTTCGGATTCAACCTGGTTCTCCGGATAACGACGCGGAAACAGATTTCAAAACGGATGCATCATATTCAACAAAAATGTTCCATAAATAAAATCTCAGAATAACGAAGCGGAATTTCACGATTCTGAACCGAAATCTCGGAAATCCGAAGCCGTAACGGTAACTTAAAATTCATTTCTCGGAGCTCCGAACCACAAACTTCCCAAACTGCACTTCCAAGATAATTTTTTAGAACTCAGAAGCGAAATCATCACCGGATTTGTTAACGAAAACTCCACCATATTATTAAGTCACATCTCCGCCTAATGATGAAGCGCCAGACTTCGAAGCGAGATCTCCGCTGAATTCCGAGGCGAAATCTCTGCGAAATTTTTGTCGGACTCCGAAAGTGTAATCCTAAGCAAAATCTCTACCGGATTCCGAAACAGATTTTACGCTTTGAACCCAAACCAGAATCTTTGTCAGATTCAGAAGCGGAATTTATGCCGGATTCCGAAACAGAATCTTCGCTGGATCACAAAGCGGAATTTCTGCCAGATTTTGAAATGGAATCTACGCCGGACTAAAAAGCGGAACCCCCGCCGAATCCTGAAGCGGAATCTCAGCCGAATACCGAACCGAAATCTCCACCAACATCAAATCTCCGATGGATTACGTAAACGAAATCTCCGCCGAGTTCCGAAACGAAATTTCAGTCAGTTTTCGAAACTGAATATTCGCTAATTCTAAAGTGATATCTTGACCGAAGCCTTTACCTTTACCAAGTGAAAACTCCGTTTTTTGAAAATTAGAAATAGAATCTCCGCTTCTATGTGGAATCTATTCTGGATTCTGAGATGCAATCTCCGAAGTATTCCGCGTGGAAGCTCCGCCGGAATTCGAAGAGAAATCTTCGCTGGAGTCCAGAACCAGAATCTCGGATTCAGAAGCAAAATCTCCGCTGGGTTCAAGGCGAATTCTCCGCACCGAAGCGATATCCCCACTAGATTTTGAAGCGGAGTATCCTCCTCATTCCAAAGCGAATTATCCGCCGGATTCTAAAGCAGATTCTTGGTTGGATTCCGAAGCAGTATCTCGATTGAGTTCCGAAGCGGAGATCCACCGGGTTCCGAAGCAGTATCCCCTCTGAATTCCGAAACGGAATGTCAACCCGATTACGAAGCGAAATCTCCGCCGGACTTCAAAATCAAATCACCGCTGGATTCCAAAGCGAAGTCTCCACCGGATACCAAAGCGAAGTTTCCGCCGAAGGAGTCCGAAACGAAATCTCCTTTGAATTCCAATGCGGAAATTTTGCCAGAATCGGAAAGGAGCCCGCGCCGGATTCGAAGCGAAACTTCCACCACCAAACAAAATCTTAACTTAGTTCCGTAGCGGAATTCACACCGTATTCCGAAACGGATTTTTGTCCAATGCTTAGTAGTTTCTGAAGCGGAATCTCCTTTGGATTCTGAAGTGAAATCTTGACCGAATTCGGAAGCTATATCTCCGCTGAATTCCAAAGTGGATTCTCCGCCGGATTCCGAAGCGAAGTATTCGCCGGATTCCAAAACGGAATCTTCATCAGGCTTCAAAGCAGTATCTAAACTCGATAACTGAGTGGAAGCTCCGCTGCATTTCGAAACAGAATCTTCGCCGGATTCCGAGACGGAATCTTCACCGGATTCTGAGACCAAATTTAAATCTGATTCCGAAGCGGAATCTCCTTCGGATTCCAAAACGGAATCTGCGCCGCATTCCGAAGCAAAGTATGCGCGGGATTCCAAAGCAGTTTCTTCTGATGAAGATTCCGCTTTGGAATCCGGCGAATACTTCGCTTCGGAATCCGGCGGAGAATCCACTTTGGAATTCAGCGGAGATTCCGTTTGCAAATTCGGCAAAGATTTCACTTCAGAATCCAAAGGAGATTCCGCTCCGAAAACTGGATTCCGAGGCAAATTCGTTCGGATTTTTCGTCGCAGTAAGGTCAGAAGTAACCGCTGGATTCCAAAGCGAAGCCTCCAATGGATTATGAAGCTAAATCTCCGCCGGATTCTAAAATAAAATCTCCGCCGGAATACAAAGCACAATCTACGCCGGATTGCAAACCGGAATCTCCGAAGGAGTCCGAAACGAAATCAAAACGAAAAATCAGTTTCGAAAAGTAGTCTGTGTCGGATTCAAAGCGGAATCTCCACCTAATTTCGAAGCGTAGTCTCCGCCGGATTCCGAAACGAAATATTTACTTGATTCCGTAGCAGAATCCACGCTGGATTCCGAAACCGATTTTTTGCCGGATTCCGAACGTAATCTTCGCCGTATTCTAAAGCGGAATTTTTGTCGAATATCCTCTGGTTTGCGATATGAGTTCTCCGCCGGATTACGGAATCGGAATGGATCCGATGCGTAGTATCCATCAGTTTCAGAAGCGGAATCTCCTCTGGATCCGGAATCGAAATTTTGGCTGAATTCGGAAGCGAAATCTTTGCTGGATTCCAAAGTAGATTCTCTGCGAATTCCGAAGCGGAATATCCGCCAGATTGCAAAGCGGAATCTCCACCAAACTCCAAAGCATTATCTAATTTGGGTAGTGGAGCGGAATCTCCAGATTCTTGGTCGGATTCCGAAGCTAAATTTCGACTGTATTCCGAAGCAGTATTTCCGCTGGATGCCGAAGCGAAATATTCACCGGATTATGAAGCGAAATCTCCGCCGAATTCCAAAATAAAATCTCCGCCGGATGCCAAAGCGAAGTCTCCGCCGGATTCCAAAGCGGGTCATTCGGAAGGGGTTAAAATCAAAATTTTCTACGAATTCCGATGCGAAAATTCCGCCAGACTCGAAAAGAAGTCTTCGCATTCGAAGCGAAATATCAACCAAATTTCGAATCGTAGTCTCCGCCAGATTCCGAAACGAAATCTTTACTTGATTCCGTAGCGGAATCCACGCCGGATTCCGAAACGGATTTTTTGTCGGATTCCGAAGCGGAATCTTCGCCGTATTCCGAAGTGGATTTTTTGTCGAATATCCTCTGGATTGCGGAATCGAAATGGATCCGATGCGTAGTATCCATCAGTTGCAGAAGCGGAATCTTCTCTGAATCCGGAATCGAAATCTTGGCTGAATTCGGAAGCGAAATCTCTGCTGGATTCCAAAGTGGATTCTCTGCCGAATTCCGAAGCGGAATATCCGCCGGATTGCAAAGCGGAATCTCCACCAAACTCCAAATCTCCACTGCATTTCGAAACGGAACCTTCGCCGCCTTCCGAAGCGGAATCTCTACGGATTCCGAGACGAAATCTAAACCTGATTCCGTAGTGAAATCTCCTTTGGATTCCAAAACGGAATCTGCGCCGCATTCCGAAGCGAAATATCCACTGGATTCCAAAGCAGATTCTTAGTCAGATTCCGAAGCCAAATCTCGACTGAATTTCGAAGCAGTATCTCTGTCAGATGCCAAAGCGAATACTCCACTGGATTCCAAAGCGGAATCTCGGAAGGAGTCAGAAACGAAATTTCCTCCGAATGCGGAAATTCCGCCAGATTCGAAAAGGAGTCTGCGCCGGATTCGAAGCGGAATATCAACCAAATTGCAAAGCGTAATCTCCGCCAGATTTCAAAACGAAATCTTAATTTGATTTTGTAGCGGAATCCGCGCCGGATTACGAAACGAATTTTTTGTCGGATTTCGAAGCGAAATCTTTGCCAAATCTCCTCCGGATTGCGATGTGAATTCTCCGTTGGATTATGAAAGCGAAATCTCCGCAGAATTTCAATGCGTAGTTTCCGCCAATCTCCGAAGCGGAATCTCTTTTGGATTCTGAAGCGAAATTTTTACCGAATTTGTAAGCAGAATCTCCACTGGATTTCAAAGTGGATTCTCCGCCGGATTCCGAAGCGGAATCTTTATCAAGCTGTAAAGCATTACCTGAACTTGGTAAACGGAGCGGAATCTCCGCTGCACGTCGAAACAGAACCTTCGCCGCCTTCCGCAGCGAAATTTCCACCGGATTCCGAGCGTAATTTCCTTCGGACTCCAAAGCGAAATTTGCGTCGGATTCTAAGACGGAATCTCTTTCGGATTCCGAAGCGGTATCTCCGCTGGACTTCGGAACAGAATTACTGATGGATTCTGAAACGGATTTTCCGCTGGATTCCAAAGCGAACTCTTTGTCTGAATCCAAAATGGAATTCCAAAGCGGAATTTTCACCGGAATGTGAAGCGGAATATTCACAGGACTCCTAAACTAAATCTACGCCGAATTTCTAAGCGAAATCTAAGCCCGTTTCAAAAGTGGAATCTTAGTCGAAATCTCAAAATCGATTTGTAAGTCGACTCCACAATGGTATCTTCGTTGGAATCTAAAGCAAAATTTCCGCCGGACTCCGAAGCGGGATTTCCGCCGAACTTCGTAGCAGAGGTTTCTTCGGATTCCAAAGCGGAATCTCCGCCGGATTCCGAAGCAGAATCTCAGCCGGATTCCGAAGGGGAAGTTTGGTCAGACTCGTAATTCCGGAGCGGAATCTTAACCGAATTTAGAAGTGGAGTCTCCGCCAGATTTCGAAACGTAATCTTGACTAGAGTCCGTAGCGAAATCTACGCCAGATTTCAAAGCGGAGTCATCGCTGGATTCGAGATGAAATCTTTGTCAGATTTCGAAGCACAATCTCCGGCGAATTTCGAAACTGCATCTCCACCGAATTCCAAAGCGCAATCTCCGTCCGATTGCAAAGCATTACCGAAATCACTGGAATACGGCACAAAATCTCCGTCGGATTTGGTTGCAAAATATCCTCCGGTTTTCGAAGCAGAATCTCTGCCGGGTTCCAAAACGAAATTTCCACTTCGAAATAGAATTTTCAACGGATTCAGAAGCGGGATCTCCGCCGCACTTCGAAGCTGGATTCCGAAGCAGAAACTTTGCCGGATTACGAAGCGGAATCTCCATCGAATTCCGATTCGGAATCTCCATCGAATTCCGATTCGGAATCTCCGCTTAATGATGAAGCTAAATCTCAGTTCTTCAGTTTTTTGCCAGCACAATTTCAGTTGGATTACGAAGCGAAATTTCCAACAAATTCCAAAGCGGTATTTCCGCTGGATTCCGAAGCGAAATTTATGCCATTTCACGAAACGAATTCTCCACTGGATTCTGATCTGGGATATCCACCAAAGCGGAGGACCCTGATTCCGAGTGAGAGGTGATGGATACCAAAGCGGAAAATCCGCCAGAGTCCGAAATGAAATCTCCTCCGAAATGCGATGCGGTAATCCACGCCTGATTCCGAAATGGATTTTTGTCCTTCGGATGCTGAAGCGAATTCTTGGCCAATTTTGAAAAAAAAAACAATCTCCGCTGGATTCCAATGTGGATTCTCCGCCGGATCTCAAAGCGTTATCCAAAGCAATTATCTAATTATCCAAAGCATTATCTAAATACGGTAACTTAATCTCCGCTGCATTTCGAAACAGAAACTTCGGCGCATTTCGAAGCGGAATCTCCAACGCATTTCGAAGCGGAGTCTAAATCGAAATCTCCTCCGAATTCCGATGCGGAAATTCCGCCAGATTTGAACAGAAGTCTGCACCGGATTCGAAGCAGATTCCGAGCCTTCGAAGCAGAGCCCAATTCCGAAACAGATTTTTTGACGGATTTTGAAGCGAAATTTTTTATCCTCTGGATTGTGATGTGAATTCTTCGCAGGATTACGGAATCGGAATCTCCACCGAAGTCTGATGCGTAGTATCCACCAGTTTTCGGATTCTAAAGCGAAATCTTGGTCGAACTTGTAAGCAAAATCTTCGCTGGATTCCAAAGCGGAATCTTCATCATGCTCCAAAGCATTATCTAAACTCGGTAACGGAGCGGAATCTCCGCTGCATTTCGAAACGGAACCTTTGCCGCATTCCGAAGTGGATTCTTTACCGGTATCCACCTCGATCTCCACCAGATTCCGAAACGGAGTCTAAACCTGATTCCGGAGCGGAATCTTTGTCGTATATTTAAGCTTTCGGATTCCGAAAAGAAATTTCCACTGAATTCCGAAGCAAATTCTTTGCCGAAATCCTAAAGGGAGTTTCCATCGCATTCCGAAGCGGAATCTCCGCTGGTTTCCGAAAAAGTTTCCTTGTTTCATTCCGAAGCGTTATCAGATTTTTGCAAAATCACCACTGAATTCCAAAACGGGATTTCCGTAATACTCCGAGGCGAAATCTTCGCAGGATTTGGAGCAGAATATTCACAGGACTCCGAAGCAGTTTCTTAAATGGAATCTATGCCCGGTTCCTGAGTAAAATCTTCGCCGGATTTTGAGGCGCAATCTCCGCTCCATCCCGAGCGAAATCTGCCAGATTTCAAAGCGATTCCGAAGCGGAATTTCTGCCAGATAATGAAATGGAATTTCCCGCGAATTTCAAACCGTGATCTTCACCGAATTCCGTAGCGGAGCCTTTGACGGATTCGATGCGGTATTTCCACCGAATTCTGATGCGGAGTTCTGAAACGAAATCTAAACTTGATTCTATAACGAACGCCGGATATCTTCGAAATTCGGATCTTGAAGCGAAATCTCCGCTGGACTCCTAAGTGGATTATAAACTTCATTCAGTAGAGTTTTCTTTGAATTTCCTAAGCGGAATCTCCGCCGGATTCCGGAAAGGAATTTCAGCCCGATTCATAATCTTCGCCGGATAATCTTCGCTGAATTCCGAAAGTTGATATAACTTGATTCTATAGTGGAGTCTTCGTCAGAATCAGAAACATAATCTTAACTTGTTTCTGTAACGGAATTTATGCCGAATTCCAAAATGGAGTCATCGGCGTCAAGGCGGAATCTTTGCCAGATTCCGAAGCGGAATTTCCGCCGAATTTCGAAAAGGGATCTCCACTGACTTCCAGAGCGGAATCTCTATTCGATTGCGAAGCATTATCGGAATTATTGCTGGAATCAGAAGCGGAATCTCCGCCGGATTCGGTAGCGAAATCTCCACCGGTTTCCAAAACGGAATCTCGTAATCTTCGGAAATGGAATATCCACTAAATTTAGATGCGGAATCTCTGCCGGCCTTCGTATCGAAATTTTTGTCGGATTTCGAAGTGGCATCTTGCTGGATTTTTTCTTCTTGGTTGTATTTTCGTCGAATTACAAAGCGAAATTTTCGACGGATTTTCGAGATGAATCTCCGCCTGATTCCGAAGAGTAATTTTGGCCAGGTTAGTAATCTTCACTGAATTGCGAAGCGGAATCTTCATCGAATTATGAAGCGGAGTCTCCGCCAGATTCCGAAACGTAATCTTAACTTGATTCCGTAGCAAAATCAATGCCGGATTTCAAAGCGAATCGCCGCTAGATTAGAAGTAATCTTTGCCAGCAGATTTCCGAAGCGGAATGTCCGCCGAATTTCGAAACGGGATCTCTACCGAGTTCCAAAATGGATTCTCCGTCCGATTGCGAAGCATTATCGGAATCTCCGCCGGATTCCAAAATGAAATTTCCGAAATTGAATTTACACTGGATTTAGAAGCGGGATCTCCGCCGCAATTCGAAGCTGGATTCCGAAGCAGAAACTCCGCCGGATTACGAAGCGGAATCTCCATCGAATTCCGATTCGGAATCTCCGATGAATGATGAAGCGAAATCGTTGCCAGTTTTAAAAGCAAAATTTTAGTTGGATTACGAAGCAAAATTTACAACGAATTCCAAAGTAATATTTCCGCTGGATTCCGAAACGAAATTTCTGCCATTCTCCAAAGTAAATTCTCTTTTGGATTCTGATGCGGAATATCTACCAGAGCGGAGGCCCCTGATTCCAAATGAGAGAGCTATGAATTGCTACGGCATCCATGGGAATCTCCACCGGATTCTGAGGTGGATTTCTCGTCGCATTTCGAGACGGAATCTCCACCGGATTCAGAAGCGAAATCACCACTGGATTTAAAGCGGAATCTCTGCCGAATTAGTCACCGAACTCCGAAACGAAATCTTAACTTGATTCCGCAACTATTTTCCAACTATATTCCGAAGCGAAATCTTTGCAAAATCTCCTCTGGATTGCGATGTGAATTCTCCGCAGGATTACGGAAGCGGAGTCTCCGCAGAATTTCAATGCTTCCCAAGTAACCATTAGCACTATATTACGCCAAACCGCCATATAGGGCCACTATACGGCTATATAAAAACTTATAAGCATTAAAGTAACACTACATGGCCGATTTGGCGGAATATAGTGCTTATTGGTTACATGGGTTAGTATCTGCCAGTTTCCGAAGCGGAATCCCCTTTGGATTTCGAAGCGAAATCATGGCCGAATTTGAAACCGAAATCTCCTTTGGATTCCAAAGTGGAATCTTCAATAAGCTGTAAAGCATTATCTAAACTTGATAACGGAGCGGAATCTCCGCTGCATTCCGAAACGGATTCTTCACCTGCATTCGAAGCGGAATCTTCATCTCGATCTGCACCGGATTCCGAAACGGAGTCTTAACCTGATTCCAAAGCGGAATCTCCTTCGGACTCCTAAACGGAATCTGCGTCGGATTCTAAAAAGGAATCTCTACCGCATTTCGTAGCCGAGTCTCCTTCAGATTCCGAAGCTGGACTCCGAAGCAGAATTACTGATGGATTCCGAAATGGAATTTTCGCTTGATTCCGAAGCGAGTTCCTGCCGTTCGACATGGAATCTCCGTTGCATTACAAGGCGAAATCTCCGCTGGTTCCCGAAAAAGTTTTTTTTTGTCTCATTCTGAAGCGTTATTAAGCAAAACCACTACCGAGCGGGATTTCCGCCGGATTCCGAAGCGAAATCTTCGTAGGATTCGAAGCAAAATATTCACAGTACTCCAAAGCAGAAGCTTCGCCGGATTCCTAGGCAAAATCTAAGCCGGATTTCAGAAACGTCAGATTTCGTCTTCGTCAGATTTCGAAACGTAATCTTTACTTGATTCCGTAGCGGAATCTACGCCGAATTGCAAAGCGGAGTCACCGCTGGATTCGAAGCGGAATTTCCGCCAAATTTCGAAAAAGGATCTCCACAGCTTCCAAAGCGGAATCTCTATTCGATTGCGATGCATTATTGAAATTTTCGAATGAAATTTCTACTGAATAAAGATGCGGAATATCCGCGCACTTCGTAACGAAATCTTGGCGGATTTCGAAGTGGAATTTTTTGCTTAACTCCGAAGCAAAATCTCCGCCGGATTCCTTAGTGATATCTTCGTTGGATTCTAAAACAAATTTTTTGCCGAATCCCGAAGCGAAATCTCCGCCGGACACTGAAGCGGAATATCCGCGGAATTTCGTAGTGGCGTCTACGCCGGATTCCGAAGCGGATTCTTAACTTGATTCCGAAGCAGAGTTTCGCCGGATTCCGAAGCAGAATCTTAGTTGGATTTTGAAGAGGAATTTTGGCCAGGCTAGTAATCTTCGCTGAATTCCGAAGCGGAATCTTCATCATGCTCCAAAGCATTATCTAAACTCGGTAACGGAGCGGAATCTCCGCTGCATTTCGAAACGGAACCTTTCCACCGTATCCACCTAGATTTGTAAACAAGCATTAGACTGGAACCCAGCGGTACATCGCAGCAGAGGCAGACCCAGAGGTTCATGGCGGCGAAGCCTCAATAAAAAAATAAAAGAAGTCGACCGAAATCTAACCTGGCAACATGTTAAAGCGATAGCCGGGCAACGCTCAGGATGGAGATCTTTTAAGTCGGCCCTTTGCACCACCGGAGGTGTACAGGATCCATAAGCACCTAGATCTCCACAAGATTCCGAAACGGAATCTAAACCTGATACCGGAGCGAAATCTTCGTCGTATTTTAAAACGGAATCTCTACCGCATTTCGTAGCGGAACATCCTTTGGATTCCAAAACGGAATTTCCGCTGAATTCTGAAGCGAATTCTTTACCGAAATCCGAAACGGAATTTCCATCGCGTTCCGAAGCGGAATCCCCGTTGGTTTCCAAAAAAGTTTCCTTGTCTTATTCCGAAGCGTTATCTGAGCTTGTTTCTGAAGCAAAATCACCACCTTATTCCAAAACGGGATTTCCGCCAGACAGCGGAATATTCAAAGGACTCCGAAGCAGAATTTCCGCCAGATTCTTAAATGGAATCTATGCCCGGTTCCTAAATAAAATCTTTGCCGGATTCTGAGGCGCAATCTCCGCTGCATCCCGATCGAAATCTGCCTCGTATTTTGATGAGGAACCTCCATCGGAATGCTTGTAAGAATTTTCGCCAGATTTCAAAACGGAATCTCCGCTGGATTCCGAAGCGGAATTTCTGCCAGATACTGAAATGGAATTTCCCCAGTATTTCAAAGCGTGATCTTCACTGGATTCCGAGGCGGAGTCTTTGTCGGATTAGAAGCGGTATTTTCATTGAATTCCGAAGCGGAGTCGCTCCCTGGTTGTGAAACATAATCTTTCCTTGATTCCGTAGCGAAATCTTTGCCGGATTTCGAAGCAGAATCTTTGCTGGGCTCCGAAGCGAAGTCTCCGCCGGATTCCTTTGTGATATCTTCGTTGGCCGGATCTCAAGCGAAATCTCCGCCGAACTCCGAAGCTTATTATAAACATCATTCCAGAGTAGAGTTTTGGCCAGATTCCAAAGCGGAATTTTCGCCGGATTCCGAGTAGGAATTTCGGCCAGATTCATAATCTTCGCTGAATTCCGAAGCAGAATATTAACTTGATTTTATAGCGGAGTCTCCCTCAGATTCCGAAAGATAATCATAACTTGATTTCGTAGCGGAATCTACGCCGAATTCCAAAGCGGAGTACCCGCTGGATTTGAAGCGGAATCTTTGCCAGATTTCGTAGAGGAATTTTCGTCAAATTTCGAAAAGGGATATCCACCGACTTCCAAAGCGGAATCTCTATTCGATTGCATGACAAGCGGAGTCTCTGTCGGAATTTAGATGCGCAATCTTCACCGCACTTCGTAGCGAAATTTTTGTCGGATTTCGAAGTGGAATCTTTGCTGAACTCCGAAACGAAATATCCGCCGAATTCCGTAGCGGAGTCTACGCTGGATTCCGAAGCGGTTTCTGAACTTGATTCCGAAGCAGAATTTTCGCCAGAACTCAGAACGGAATCTCCGCCGGATTCCGAAGAGAGATTTTGGCCAAGTTATTAATCTTCACTGAATTCCGAAGAGGAATCTTCATCGAATTCTGAAGCGGAGTCTCCGCCAGATTCCGAATTGTAATCTTAACTCGATTCCGTAGCAAAATCTACGCCGGATTTCAAAGCGAAGTCACCACTGGATTAGAAGTAATCTTTGCCAGCAGATTTCCGAAGCGGAATCTCCGCCGAATTTAGAAACAGAATCACCACCGACCAAAGTGGAATCTCCGTCCGATTGCAAAGCATTATCGTAATCTTCTCTGGAATCCGGAGCGGAATCTTCGCCACATTCGGTAGCGAAATCTCCGCCGGATTCCAAAGTGAAATTTCCGCTTCGAAATGGAATTTCCACTGGATTTTGAAGCGGAATCTCCGCCACACTTCGAAGTTTGATACTGCAGAAAAAAATCCGCCTGATTCCGAAGCGGAACCTCCATCGAATTCCGAATTCCAGTTTTCAAAGCAAAATTTTAGCTGGATTACGAGGCGAAATTATCAGCGAATTCAAAAGCGGAATCTCCAAAGCGAATTCTCTGTAGGATTTTGAAGCAGAATCTCCCTGATTCCGAGTGAGAGGTTTAAATTTCTACGGAATTCGATACGGGAGCGTGGCATTTTGCAACTAAATATCCACGGATCTTAAATCAAATTTACCGAACTCCAGTGGAATTCTTGGATCGGAATTAGGTTTCAAGGATTTTTTTCGATGCCGAATACAGTCTTTCAAATACGAATTAACATCTTGGAATTCCTGACTTGGTTGCAGCATATGGAACCAACTCACAATACAAATCGAGTCCTTTAAAAATCGCATCGGAACGTATCGTAATCCACGTCCTCGGATATGAATCTGCTGTTACTTTCAGCGGAGTTTCATTGCATTATTTTCGGAGTTCCATTTGATTTGTTTCGGGAATTAGGAACCCTTCCGAATTTTATCCAAATTCTTATTTGACCTTGACAGAATTCTCAATTGATTCATGATATATTTTTGATCCTCATCGTTCATCATATTCTAAACTGATATTTCAACGATGTTTTATTATCAATTATCAGTGCTGTAGTTGTCACTCAGAAGAATCTTTTTTTTTTTGAAAAACTAAAACTAAATTAGGACCAAACTTGCTGGGAAAGCGTAAAGATTCACGTAGAATATCATGCAAGATATTCCTACGCATCAGTTCTTGTCCATATTTTCATATTTTTTATTTTATAACTCTAGTACTTATTCTGTTACCAAAATCCAATTTATAACTCCTAATGGATTCTAATTCACAAGAGGGACAGTACGGCGAAAGACACTTCACTTTTGGGTCTCTGGATCGAAATATCTGGTTGTTGTCACGTAACGTACATACCAATGAAGAACAAGTAATGTAGAGATATTTCCCGATAATCCAAAACACTGGACAATACCGTGTCATGCAACTTTATAAAAATAGAAAAGCCGTTCACTCGTCCGTACGGACCTGTGTACCTGTGCACTCGCATCGATTACCGGTTGTCACATGCTTCCAAAGCCGATATCCCCCATAGTAATCCCCCAGTATGGTGCCCTGCTGCTGCACCTGGACCTGGGACGACGCATTTCGATGAGCTATGGACGACCATCATCATCATCTGCCTTCATCATGCATGACTGCGTGCGATACCAGAAGCGAGGAGAACCACAATGAAAGTGCATTCATAGATAAATATAGGACAGTAGCGGTACGGTAGCAACAACAACAACAACGGTTTTACGGTCACCGGCTGCCACCAAAGCAAACCTGTTCCTGTTTAACTGGGGGGAGGTTCAAGCGCTTCCAAGCGTTTCTATTCCTCATGGAGGAATGCGCCGCCACAGATATCGGTACTTGCGACATAAAGCATAATGCGTTTGTTCGTTTATCAAATCATTGAAAATTGTCATGACGAAGGCGTTAAGTATGTTTGTCTGTGGATTGAACGTATTTAACGACAAACAGACCACGAACTACTGATCCACACGGTTCGATGCAACCAAAGTGCATATGGCGCAAACATGCCGCAGCGCGCGTAGCCTACTCCTCCTGTTGGGAAAACGTGATTGACATTGGCAATCGATATGATGCGTGGCCTATCTTTCTTTCCTAGCATTGTTTACCTTCTGTATTAGATGAAAGTAGGTACACAATATCTGAAATATGTTACACTCGTTTAAGATGGCCCAAAATATTATCCACTACCGAGTCAGCCATGTTCTAGTCTCATCCGTGTCAAGTTTCCCATGCACTTACAATTTTTAAAATTAGCACAAAAACTGAGTGATACCAAAGATAACTCAATTTACTTCGCTCATCCGTCTGCGTCATCATCTCCTGATGGGACGGGCTGTGCAAAACCGAAGAAATGTTTCGGAGAAGCCGACAAA
Source organism: Armigeres subalbatus (assembly GCF_024139115.2). Lineage (NCBI taxonomy): Eukaryota > Metazoa > Arthropoda > Insecta > Diptera > Culicidae > Armigeres > Armigeres subalbatus. The sequence continues at coordinate 257,487,048 of NC_085139.1, read as the reverse complement.
CGACAACCGGCGAGAACGGGGCCGGATGTATTTGGTAATGGCACCGACGACGACTGATGCTGTGAGCGAGCAGCAAATCAATCAGAAAACTCTTTCACGTCCATCCGCTTGGCGCTGCTGCTGCTGATGCTACACGTCGTCCTATTCGTGAATAGAAAGCCGACGGAAACTGGATGGCGCTTCACTTCACTTTTTGCCCCATCATCCTCATCATCATCATAAGTGGTCGGAGTTATGGATTTATTTTTTTCCTGAAACTAGGCGTTGCTGTCGTCGCAGTTGGAGAACGGATGATAACATTAGAAAAAGTGCTACCCCGTTTTAACAAAAGCTTCCGGCGTCGCTGTTGCGCTCATTACAATGCATCCATGCTGATAGGGTTGCGTTGCAGTGTGTACTTTTTAGTGACTGAAATAATGAACCTTTTCAAACATGGATACGCTCTTTTCTGATGTTACGCGAGGAATTTCAACTGTATCGAAGCTATGTCTGTTATAAATTACTTACAAGAGCCAAGAGATTCAAAATGTCAAAACATCTTGCTATCGCAAGTCGTCTTTTGCCTTGTTCGTGTCGAACTTTACCAAGATTTATTTTCACCGGGTTGTTTTCTATTCTGGCTACATTTTTGGCCGCCATAATTGCTCAACGTTTAATAAACGTCGTTTGGTGTTCCAACGCAAATAGTAGGATAAGTTATCCGAATACTAAACCAGTTAAGGGCAACAGGGTCTATGTCCATGACGATCCCTCCGCAGGAAGGCCCTGCGTGGGATGTGGCGGAGTATGGGAGTGTGGGCTCTGTTAAACTTCTACAAAAAAGCTACATGTAGGGGAAGGTGGGTAGACTAGATCCCCGGGGAGACTTGATCACCCCCTGTTTTATCGAGAACTAAAGTATTTTTGTTCTAGCGTATTTTTTAATATAGATCCTCTAAACAAATGACCTTTATGTGGTGTGTTATTTTTTGGATTGACAACCTTATTTATTCTGCAGGGCGATTTGTATGTTTTGACCTTCCCAAAGATTTTTTTATTGGCCACGCAAAATTTGAACTACTTTTCATAACAATGACCGAATGCTTTCGTTTTTTCACAGCACAAAGCCATAAATATGCTTAATGATCTGTACTGATGAAAATGTCAAAATTCCATCAAAGTTTTAGGATATTTGGATTTGAAGTTATTGCCTCAATATGGGGACACTTGATCCCCCATTAGTCACCCATACAAAAATTTGTCGAAAAAATTCAAAAAAAATTAAATCTGTATTCAGGCTTCTAATTTTTTGTAGATTTGACAGATGTGATGAAGTTTTGGCAGGAAAAAATATTTATTGCATAGATATCGTAAAAAGGGGATCAAGTCTCCCCAAATTTTAAAATTGCATGTGCTGCCGAATTCAATAAAAAAAATAGTTCATGTATACGCACAGCAATTCGAAAATTCTGTATATTTTGAAGGAAAAATATTTAAAAAATCTGAGGACACCTTTCTAATTTTATCAAAGCAAGTTCTTGAAGAGGGATCAATTTCCCCCGAAAATTCAAAAAGTCGATTTTTGACAGCACTCCAAAAAAACGATTGTGTATCAATAACAACAATAATTTAAGAACTGTCATACATCAGTAAAGTTAAATACTATATTTCTTAGAGAGTTTGTGTGGAAATCGCGAAAGTTTATTTATTTTTGGCTGTGGTATATCGGAAATCAGAAAAGCGGATCAAGTCTAGCCAGTCTCCCCTATGTATTCGCAAGCCGGCCTCGTCAAAGCGACCGTGCGCCGTTCATAGTGCACAAGCTGAAGTCCTGGTATAAGGTGGGGCACACTAAACCTGACCTGAAACGACGACCAAACCAACAAAGCCCCTGGGTTGCCCAACTACCAGGAGAGTTATTTAAATACGGTGGTGATGCACTGGCTAGAGCGCTGCACTGGGTAATTATCAAGATTTGCGGGGAGGTTTTTCCGCAGGAGTGGATGGAAGGTGTCGAATGTCCCATCTACAAAAAGGGCGATAAGCTGGATTGCAGAAACTACCGCGCAATCACATTGCAAAACGCCGCCTACAAGGTACTCTCCCATATTTTATGCCGTTGTCTAACACTAATTCCAAGAGAGTGATCGTGGGGCAGTACCAGGCGGGATTTATGGGTGAACGCTCTACCACAGACCAGGTGTTCGTTGTACGTCAGGTATTGCAGAAATGCCGCGAATACAACGTCTCCAAACATCATCTATTCATTGATTTCAAGGCCGCATATGATACAATCGATCGTAATCTGGTATGGCAACTAGTGCACGAACACGGATTTCCGGATAAACTGATACGGTTGATCATGGCAGCAATGGATCGAGGATGTGCGTTGTTCGAGTTTCAGGGGAATTCAAGAGTCCCTTTGAAAAAACTAGAGGATTATGGCAAGGTGATGTTCTGCAGACCATCTGCAGAGACCATCTGCAGACAGTACGAACAAAACTTGTAAATTTCCGTTCAAGTAGATGTAACAAATCTGCTCCGTGTTAAACAACAGAAAGTTATAGGTTGTTTTAATTTACGCGTGCTGAAATTTTACAGTTCTTATTTTCATTTGAAAACAAAAAAGGAGCAGAGCATGGAAATCGAACATTGGTCTGCAGAGTGAAAGCCGAACATGCTATCGTCTCGGATATTTCCGCTTCTTGATATCGAGTTGATCGAGGTGTAACAGGTTAAACGTTTTGGTGATTCGTTAATTCTTCATTAGGCTAAACGATAGCTTAAATTTACATGACACGGAAACTCCATCGAGACGGAATCATTTGAGACTCAGTTTGCTGAATGCATCAGAGATTTCTCGCCGAAAGAAGCATAAAACAAAGAGTTGCAGCGATGAAATGCAGCGCCATAAAGGCTGCTTTATTTTCATATGCGGAGATATCCGTTTAGGTTGATTCTTATATGAGTAAAATAGATGCCAGCTGCGGTTTGCATGAAATGCAGTGAAGTTTGTTTTGATTTGTTTTGACAGCCACGTGCTCGCTCATCAAGGTTTCCGGTAGAGTCATGTAAAATTAAGATATATTCAATTTAAATTTCAATGGTTTTATCATTTACATCACAGAAACTTAAAATTATGATCTGGTACACATTCTGTTTCCGAATTTTACATTCAATTAAGAATTCCGTCGTGGCTAATTTTCATAATATTTTACTGTATAATATTTTACTTCATAATATTCAACATCGCATTGGAGGGAGTAAGGGAGTAATATGGACTGTTAATGGCAGAATGGACAGTGCAAGATCTTTCGTCGGTGTTCTATCGAGTGCTAACGGAATTAAACCCAAACTACTACCAACTCGATCGAAAGAAGTGGTCCAGGCTTCGGAATTCCCTCCTCTGGAAGAATTATGACAGATGTTTGAATCGCGGCCAGAGAAGAGTCCGGTCAACCAGAATCATCCGCCATCATCCGTATCCGAGCTGTCGCACCAGGACCAAGTGAGATCCGATGAGGTGATTCCAGAAAACCAGCAGCATAACGTGGTAACCAACATTAGTGTAGATAAGAAAGGTAGGAGAGACTTCCACACATACTCTCTAAGAAATATAGTATTTAACTTTACTGATTTATGACAGTCCTTAAATTATTCTTGTTATTGATACACCATCGGTTTTTTGGAGTGCTGTCAAAAATAGACTTTTAAAATATTCGGGGGAAATTGATCGCTCTCCAAGAACTTGCTTTGATAAAATTAGAAAGGTGCCCTCAGATTTTTTAAATATTTTTTCTTCAAAATACGCGGAATTTTCGAATTGCTGTGCGTATACATGAACGATTTTTGTTATTGAATTCGACAACACATACAATTTTAAAATTTGTGGAGACTTGATCCCCTTTCTATGATATCTACGCAATAAATAATTCTTCATGCCAACCCTTCAATCAAATTTGTCAAATCTGCAAAAAATTAGATTTATATTTTTTTTTAATTTTTTAATTTAATTATGGGTGTCCCCATATTAAGGCAATAACTTCAAATCCAAATATCCAAAAACTTTGATGGAATGTTGACATTTTTATCAGTACAGATCATTAAGCATATTTATGTACTTGTTGAAGCATTTAAGCTTAAATATGTTGCTCAAGCTCTCAACTGTGATAAATTTACGTTTTAAAGAGGGGATTCTGCAAGTAGACTCGATCATTTGTATGGGCTACAAATATTTCTAAACAATATCCGTGAAGTGAAAACAGTAGCATTAGCATTTTCAGATCTACATGTTTTACTTGTAAAGTATGCAGTTAACCATAACGAAATAGTGCCTCGTGGAAGAAGTTATTGGAAAATTGATCCATTAATATAGCGGTTCTCAACCTTTTTCTTGATAGGTACCCCTTGGAGCTATTATTTATTTATTCAGACTAAGGCCGAAGTGGCCTGTGCGGTATATAAGAGTCTTCTCCATTCGGCTCGGTCCATGGCTACACGTCGCCAACCACGCAGTCTACAGAGGGTCCGCAAGTCATCTTCCACCTGATCGATCCACCTTGCCCGCTGCGCACCTCGCCTTCTTGTGCCCGTCGGATCGTTGTCGAGAACCATTTTCACCGGTTTACTGTCCGACATTCTGGCTACGTGCCCGGCCCATCGCAGTCGTCCGATTTTCGCGGTGTGAACGATGGATGGTTCTCCCAACAGCTGATGCAACTCGTGGTTCATTCGCCTTCTCCACGTACCGTCCGCCATCTGCACCCCACCATAGATGGTACGCAGCACTTTCCTTTCGAAAACTCCAAGTGCGCGTTGGTCCTCCACGAGCATCGTCCAGGTCTCGTGTCCGTAGAGAACTACCGGTCTTATAAGCGTTTTGTAGATTGTCAGTTTGGTACGGCGGCGAACTCTATTCGATCGGAGCGTCTTGCGGAGTCCAAAGTACGTACGATTTCCAGCCACTATGCGTCTCCGAATTTCTCTGCTGGTATCGTTATCGGCGGTCACCAGTGAGCCCAAGTACACAAATTCTTCTACCACCTCGATTTCGTCACCACCGATGCAAACTCGCGGTGGGTGGCTCACATTGTCTTCTCTTGAACCTCTTCCTATCATGTACTTCGTCTTCGACGTGTTGATGACTAGTCCGATCCGCTTAGCTTCCCTCTTCAGTCTGATGTAGGCTTCCTCCATCTTCTCAAAGTTACGTGCCATAATATCTATGTCGTCGGCGAAACCAAAGAGCTGGACGGACTTATTGAAAATTGTACCACACGTGTTAATCCCTGCTCTTCGTATTACCCCTTCCAAAGCGATGTTGAATAGCAAACACGAAAGACCATCACCTTGCCGTAACCCTCTGCGGGTTTCGAAGGGACTCGAGAATGCCCCTGAAACTCGAACTACGCACATCACCCGATCCATCGTCGTTTTGATCAACCGTGTCAGTTTATCCGGAAAACCGTGTTCGTGCATTAGCTGCCATAGCTGGTCCCGATCGATTGTATCATATGCGGCTTTGAAGTCGATGAATAGATGATTTTGTGGGCACGTTGTATTCGCGGAGTTTCTGCAGTACTTGGCGAATGGCGAACACCTGGTCCGTGGTGGAGCGTTCGCCCATAAAACCCGCCCGGTACTGCCCACGAACTCCCTTGCAGTTGGTGCTAGTCGACGGCATACAATTTGGGAGAGTACCTTGTAGGCAGCGTTCAGCAATGTGATTGCGCGGTAGTTGCTACAATCCAGCTCATCGCCCTTTTTGTAGATGGGACACACGACACCTTCCATCCACTCCTGCGGCAAAACTTCCTCCTCCCAAATCTTGGTAATGACCCAGTGCAGCGCTCTAGCCAGTGCCTCACCACCGTGTTTAAATAGCTCTCCTGGTAGTTGGTCAACCCCAGGGGCTTTGTTGTTCTTCAGCCGGCCAATCTCCTCCTGGATTTCCTGGAGATCCGGAGCCGGTAGAATTATGTCCTGCGCGCGTTCTCCCAGGTCCATCACCATACCGTCATCTTCGTCTGCCACATCACCATTCAGGTGTTCTTCGTAGTGCTGCCGCCACCTTTGGATCACCTCACGCTCGTTCGTAAGAAGGTTCCCGTTTATGTCCTTACACATATCAGGCTGTGGCACGTGGCCCTTACGTGAAAGGTTTAACTTCTCATAGAACTTTCGTGTGTTTTTAGCGCGGTACAGTTTTTCCGTTTCTTCACGGTCTCTATCTTCCTGCTGGCACTTTTTCCTCCGGAAAATCGAGTTTGTCTGTTCCGCGCCTGTTTATATCGTGCCTCGTTCGCCCTCGTGCGGTGTTGCAGCAATCTCGCCCATGCTGCATTCTTCTCTTCCACTAACTGCTCACATTCGCCGTCATACCAGTCGTTTCTCTGATCCGGGGGCACCGTGCCAAGTGCAGCGGTTGCGGTGCTACCAATGGCGGATCGAATATCTCTCCAGCCATCTTCAAGAGACGCTGCGCCTAGCTGCTCTTCCGTTGGAAGTGCCACTTCCAGCTGCTGCGCGTATTCTTGGGCTAGTCTACCGTCTTGTAGCCGCCCAATGTTAAGCCGCGGCGTCCGACTTCGACGCGTGTTGTACACCGTCGAGAGTTTTGAACGCAGGCATACTGCAACGAGGTAGTGGTCGGATTCAATATTCGCACTGCGGTAGGTGCGGACGTTCGTGATGTCGGAGAAGAATTTACCGTCGATTAGAACGTGGTCGATTTGGTTTTCCGTTTCTTGGTTAGGTGATCTCCATGTGGCCTTGTGGATATTTTTGCGGGGAAAGAAGGTGCTTCGGACTACCATTCCGCGGGATGCTGCGAAGTTTATGCATCGTTGGCCGTTGTCATTCAATACGGTGTGCAGACTATCCGGTCCGATGACCGGTCTATACATTTCCTCCCTTCCTACCTGTGCGTTCATATCACCGATGACGATTTTGACGTCCCGCAGTGGGCATCCATCGTATGTCTGCTCCAGCTGTGCGTAGATCGCTTCTTTCTCGTCGTCGGGTCCCCCTTCGTGTGGACAGTGCATGTTGATGATGCTATAGTTGAAGAAACGGCCTTTAATCCTGAGCTTGCACATCCTTGCGTTGATTGGCTGCCACCCAATCACGCGTTGGCGCATCTTACCCAGCACTATGAAGCCGGTTCCCAGCTCGTTGGTGATGCCACAGCTTTGGTAGAAGGTAGCCGCTCGATGCCCGCTTTTCCACACTTTCTGTCCTGTCCAGCAAATCTCCTGCAGCGCCACGACGTCGAAGTTGCGGGGATGTAATTCATCGTAGATCATCCTGTCGCAACCTGCGAAACCTAGCGACTTGCAATACCATGTTCCAAGCTTCCAATCGTGATCCTGTATTCGTCGCCTAGGTCTTTGCCGATTATATCGAGTAGTCTTTTCTCCTATATTGTTCGTAATTATTGGTTTTCCATGAGGCTTATTGGGCGTGCGTAAACCTCCTGTTTCGTCAGAGGGCCGTCGTGTCAGGGCTGTTTAGCGTCCCACCTAACACCAGGACTTGGGCTTGTGCGCTTTGAGCGGCACACGGTCGCTTTGGTGGGGCCTACTTGCAGATACATGCAGCTTTTTATAGAGGTTCAACAGGGCTCACTGTCAAACCCCACCACATCCTAGGCAAGCCCCACAACTCGCAGATGGCTTGGGGAGGGATCGTCAGGCCCTTGGAGCTATATGGATGAATATAAACATTGAAGTACCCCCTATTTTTTCACTGTAAATGAAAATAAGCATAACGCATAAGTATAAACACGGACCATAAAACTGATGACATTTCGAAAAACTATTTGAAACTTGCGCTGTTCCGCGAAGCTTTCCAATTCAAATTAAGTCATCACACACCTTGAGGATTTTTGGAAGCTCCTGTCGAGAGGCTCCGAAGTGTTTTTCAAGAGACTCGGAAGCCTACTTCCAAGCAGCTAGTAAGCTTTTTTCAAGAGGCACGGAATTCTCCTCTCAATAGGCTCGGAAGCCTCCTTCCAAGCAGCCCACAGATTTACTCTCAAGGGACTCAACTCAAGTTGATGTCTCCATTTGAGAGGATGGATGATTTCGAGCCTCTTGGAAGGAGGCTTCCGAGCCTATTGGAAGGAGGCTTCCGAGCCTATTGGAAGGAGGCTTCCGAGCCTCTTGAAAGGAGGCTTCCTAGCCTCTTGAAAGGAGGCTTCCTAGCCTCTTGAAAGGAGGCTTCCTAGCCTCTTGAAAGGAGGCTTCCTAGCCTCTTGAAAGGAGGCTTCCTAGCCTCTTGAAAGAAGGCTTCCTAGCCTCTTGAAAGGAGGCTTCCTAGCCTCTTGAAAGGAGGCTTCCTAGCCTCTTGAAAGAGGCTTCTAGCCTCTTGAAAGGAGGCTTCCTAGCCTCTTGAAAGGAGGCTTCCTAGCCTATTGAAAGGAGGCTTCCTAGCCTCTTGAAAGGAGGCTTCCTAGCCTCTTGAAAGGAGGCTTCCTAGCCTCTTGAAAGGAGGCTTCCTAGCCTCTTGAAAGGAGGCTTCCTAGCCTCTTGAAAGGAGGCTTCCTAGCCTCTTGAAAGGAGGCTTCCTGGCCTCTTGAAAGGAGGCTTCCTAGCCTCTTGAAAGGAGGCTTCCTAGCCTCTTGAAAGGAGGCTTCCTAGCCTCTTGAAAGGAGGCTTCCTAGCTACTTCCTTGCTAAACTACACAAACATCAAAACTGTATCAAAACGCGTATTTTGAAATTGTCATGTATCCGCCATTACGCAGTTGTGTTCAAGGTACCCCCTGAGGCCAGCGAAGGTACCCCCAGGGGTAAATTTACCCCAGGTTGAGAACCGCTGCTTTAATACTTTCATCACCAGAAACATGTGACCGCCTATTAGCTGAAAATGAAGATTTGAAGCACCGCTTGAGTTACATGGACCACAGCTCTTCAGGTCCTCTTCAGGTCAGGTCAAAACATTCGTAATCAAACAAGTTATCTGTATTGCAAATAAGAAAATCTATCCGCCCGGAAGGCTAGTGGGGAGGTATTGAGTAACGATATCGGTAAAGTGAAATGCGCACTCATGAAACTTGAAAACATACGCCTAGATGAGTGACAGTTCTTCCTGGAGGAACTTACGAAGGAATTCCTGGAGGAACTTCCGGAGGAATTCTTGGAGGAACTTTCGGAGGAATTCCTGGAGGTACTTCCGGAGGAATTCCTGGAGGAACTTCCGGAGGAATTCTTGGAGGAACTTCTGAAGGAATTCCTGGAGGTACTTCCGGAGGAATTCCTGGAGGTACTTCCGGAGGAATTCCTGGAGGAACTTCCGGAGGAATTCCTGGAGGAACTACGGGAGGAATTCTTGGAGGATCTCCGGAGGAATTCCTGGAGGAACTTCCGGAGGAATTCCTGGAGGAACTTCCGGAGGAATTCCTGGAGGAACTTCCGGAGGAATTCCTGGAGGAACTTCCGGAGGAATTCCTGGAGGAACTTCCGGAGGAATTCCTGGAGGAACTTCGGAGGAATTCCTGGAGGAACTTCCGGAGGAATTCCTGGAGGAACTTCCGGAGGAATTCCTGGAGGAACTTCGGAGGAATTCCTGGAGGAACTTCCGGAGGAATTCCTGGAGGAACTTCCGGAGGAATTCCTGGAGGAACTCCGGAGGAATTCCTGGAGGAACTTCCGGAGGAATTCCTGGAGGAACTTCCGGAGGAATTCCTGGAGGAACTTCCGGAGGAATTCCTGGAGGAACTTCCGGAGGAATTCCTGGAGGAACTTCCGGAGGAATTCCGGGAGGAACTTCCGGAGGAATTCCTGGAGGAACTTCCGGAGGAATTCCTGGAGGAACTTCCGGAGGAATTCCTGGAGGAACTTCCGGAGGAATTCCTGGAGGAACTTCCGGAGGAATTCCTGGAGGAACTTCCGGAGGAATTCCTGGAGGAACTTCCGAGGCAATTCCTGGAGGATCGTCCGGATTGATTCCCGGAGGAACTTCCTGGAGGAACTTCCGGAGGAATTCCTGGAAGAACTTCCGGAGGAATTCCTGGAGGAACTTCCGGAGGAATTCCTGGAGGAACTTCCGGAGGAATTCCTGGAGGAACTTCCGGAGGAATTCCTGGAGGAACTTCCGGAGGAATTCCTGTAGGAACTTCCAGAGGAATTCTTGTCGAAACTTTTGGAGGAATTCCTGTCGGAACTTTTTGAGGAATTCCTGACGGAACTTCCGGAGGAAAATCTTGCTGGACTTCCAGAGGAATACCTGGCGGAATTTCCGAAGGAACACCTGGCGGAACTTTCGGAGGAATTCCTGGCGGAACTTCCGGAGGAATTCCTGGAGGAACTTCCGGAAGCATTCCTGGAGGAGCTGCTGGAGGAATTCCCGAAGGAACTTCCGGAGAAATTCCTGGCGAAACTTCCGGAGGAATTGCTGGCGGAACGTCCGGAGGAATTTCTGGCAGAACTTTCGCAGGAAATACTGGCTGAACTTCCGGAGAAATTCCTGAACATCCGAAGGAATTCCTGGCGGAACTTCCGGAGAAATTCCTGGAGGAACTTCCGGAGAAATTAAATGATGGCAAGACACATAAGGTTGATGTGGTTTGCTTAATTTGTCCGGAAAGATTTGCTACATTGAAGGAATAAAATCTGAATCCAAGCATTCTATGAATTATGATATTTAGTCCCAGGTAGGAAACAAAAGTTGATAGAATTTCAAAGGTTTCAATTTGAATTTACATTTATTGATTCAAATTATTGGTACAATGGATTATAGAAGCAGAAAACTCTTTTCACTCGAGCTAATACGAAGTCAGAAAATGCAGTACGGACCAATTCCGCTGTTAGTAAGATTTTGACAAAACGGATGATGTTTTTCCAGGACGGAGAACTTGTTGAGGAATGCATTTCAGTTGTTGTTGACATCGTGTCCTAAGGAAGCAGCCTCCTTGTGTAGCGTAGTTTGTGCGGATGACGGTGAAGAGTAAACGTTTTCGCCGAAGGTTTGAAAGCTACGTAACGTGAAAAAGCCGTCAGCTTCATATTGTACTCTCTCGCAAGCGATGAAAATATCGTCGTGACAAACGTGGCAAAGGTGGCTGTCTTCATGGTCATTTTTGAATGGCAGAGAAAATGACAGCTTTATTCCCAATGCAGGGATTAACTAACGGGGTAAAACCTGAGGGCTCCTCTTAGGTGACCTTATGATTGATAGAGTACCAGGTGGTACCAGCAATGACAGGAAAGAACAATGGTGTTGTGACAATTCTAAGCTATCGCATAGGTATGGCGATATTTCCCTGTCATTCCATATTCACCAAAAGAGTCAATATTCCAATGACGATCGTTATTACCCACCTTCCTTGATACTTTTTAGGCATAAAAAATGACTTTAAAAAATCATAACTCCTTTGATTCTTAACCGATTTTGAAGATTCTCCTTACAAACGAACCAGTTAGGTCTCTAGTTTTCAAATCTGGGAAGAAAATAAGCATTGGCAACCTGGTGCCGGAATAATTCCTGAGCTCGAGTGGGGTACCTTTGTTTTCTCGAATCGATCTTGACCTTGCTAAAAGTCTTAAATCTTATTTTTTGGTGTGTCCTACTTCATGAAATCACGAGACATGTTCTTAGTGCCTACTTCAAGGTTCCTTGGGAGGTTAGGACAGTTTCTGTGGCATTCCGGAAACCTGGTTCCCCCGGGGAAGTGGCCTCTATTCGTTTTGATCCGAAACCCATCTTGCGACGTCTCAAACATCATGAATTCGAAACGAGCTCAGGTTCCGTGGCATTCTGGGAACTTGGTTCCCTGGGGAAGTGGTTACTTTTGATGTGATCTAAAACCCATATTGCGGTGTCTCAAACTTCCTGATTTCGCGAAACGAGCTCTAAAGAGTCTAATTTGAGGTACCTGAGTGCTGCTGGTCAGGTTCCGTGGCATTTCGGGACCCTGGTTCTCCAGGGAAGTGCCCACTTTTTGAAATGATCATAAAACCATCTTGCGACGTGTCAAACTTCATGATTTCGCAAAACGAACTCAATATAGTCTAATTTAAGGTACCTAAGTGGTGTTGGTCAGGTTGCGTGGTATTCTGGGTGGAAACCATATTTTGCCCGGGGAAGTGGCACATTGCGATGCCTCAAACTTCATGATTTCGCGAAACGAGCGCAATAGAGTCGAAGTTGAGGTACCCGAATGGTGTTCGTCAGGTTCCGTGGTGTTCCGGGAACCTGGTTTCTCGGGGAAGTGACCACTATTCGATGTGATCTGAAATCCGTCTTGCAACCTCTTAAACTTCATGATATATGAAATCCATCTTACGACGTCTCAAATTTCATGGTTCCGCGAAACGAGCTCAATATAGTGTATTTAGATTTACCTGAGTGGTGTTGGTCGTAATCCATGGCATTCCGGGAATCAGGTTATCCCCGAGGAACTGACCACTTTTCGATGTGATCTGAAACCCATGTCGCGACGTCTCAAACTTCATGATTCCGCGAAACGAGCTCAATAGAGTCTAATTTGAGGCACCTGAGTTGTGCTGGTTAGTTTCAGTGGTATTCCGGGAACCTGGTTCCCCCGGGGAAGTGGCCACTTTTTGATGAGATCTGAACGCCATCTTGCAACGTCTCAAACTTCGCGAAACGAGCTCAGTAGAATCAATTTTGAAGTACATTGAGGTCAGGTTTAGTTATATTCCGGAAACCTGGTTCATCTGGGAAAGTTATCACCTTTTGATTTGTGGGCTTTCATTGACTAAGCCTTGGCACCATCCTTGATGGATTTTAATCTTTTCGAAAAGAAAATGGCACTATTTCTAAAAGATGAAGGAAAACCACTGCCCGAGCTGAATGATCCTGAATAGATGATTGACTTGGCTTTCCTAGCAGATACCGCCAAACATCACAATGACATTTGATTTCTCTCATCCTGCTGGATACAGTTCATGTAAATCTATTCAATATGCTGGTGAAGTAACGAAATTTCCATTTTTTTAACATCCGGTAAACGGTGTGAATAGATTAATTCAATGTTTCAATTTAAAAAAATATTTCGAAAGTTATGTACACCATATTTTCTGACCCGCCAGCAAGTGTGAATTTTTTTGGCCCGTGGCTTGAAAACCCTTCAACCGGATTTATGACACATGTTCTCTGTTCTAAGGGAACGATTAGAGGGAGTAGGAGTGTTGTTACAGTGAACTCTCCCTTACTCGATATTGAAGGGACCATCGAGTTAGGGAGGTATCGAGATAGGGAACACATTTATATTTGGCCGAATGACGTTTAGCCGAACAGGTTAAATTTGTTTCCTTATTAAGTGAAGTAAGAAGAGAGACTTTCGAAGTGAATGTTGAACGGCGAGAACTGAGAAGTGAGAAATGAGATTTTCGAAATGAATACAGAGTAGTAAGAAGTGAGTTCTGAGAAACGGAAGTGAGTATTGAGTAGTGAGATGTGTGCGGTAACATGAGGGTAATGGAAAGTGAGAAATGAGAAGTGAGAAGAAAGTGGTGAGAAGTGAGTTGTGATAGTTGCAAAGTTAGAAGAATGATGTGAGTAGTGAGACAAACAGAAGCAAGGGGTGAGAAGGAGACAAGGGGTGTCTCACATAGAATAAATTGAATTTATCTGCCGAAAATTAACCAAGCAACCGAATCGACTCTAATTCGATTTAAATTGAAACTTATTGAAAACCCAATTGTTGATTTTAGCAACACAACGAATCATTTGACATATTTTTGCAAATCGAACAGTGAGTTGTAAACACGTTGCATTTCGTTGCAAGGTGTTCGTCGCAGATCAGGAATTACAAAATTAGTTTTTTTCAAATACCAGAATCTTGACCAGAATGCATCTCTTAGAAGCGCAAATAACAGCTTGCGTTCATCCCTTCCTTTCAAAGGAACATATTGATCACATTTTTTGAAACCCGGAAAACACTTCGTGCTGCTTAGAACATTTCCCTTCGGCGATCAGCCCTGACCCTTCTTTAATCCGACATATTTCGCCTGTTGGATAGATCATAAACCCCGCATATACCATCATCTAATACTAATCATTTTTAGTGAAAAATATCTGAAGAATAATTGCTATAATTCTGTTTAGATCGATTCTATATTTCCAGTTACTTGCTAGCAAAAGTTAAGGATTGCCAATCCGGAGATGGTGATATCTCGGCCTGGTCAAGGATGTTTTCGAATACCGTCGTTCGGGGTGACATTGGGCCTAGGGGGTAAGATTGGGCCAAAAACGAAAAATGTTTCAACTCCTAATATCTCAGAAACTGTTACGAATTTTGATCAAAACTTAAAACGGTTCGAAATTATAGTAAAATTCACGTCTAGGAAATCACAAAACAAATTCCAAGAACTAATTGTGCTCGTACCATAATGCTTGGGATTTAAATGTAAAACTATTGATCGAATAAACCCGTATTAAAATAGTGACAGTAATGCCCCACAAATCTATTACATAACTAGTTTTTAGATCGATTGATACCTGGTTATCATGTTACGATAATCTGTTGTTGTTTTATCGAATTTTATGAATAATTATTTAGCGGTTCTGGTTTTTCGTAGCAACGAGCAATGCACGCTGAAAAGGGGTGAGATTTTGCCAAGCCTTTGGTTGATTTGCCATACATAGTTGGTAAGAGCCGTAATGTAGGCAATTATTTTTAATGAACGATTGAATCGTTGCATCGTCACCGCTGAACTTTATTGTAGGGGAGATCGGTCCAAAATGCACCCCTGGGGCAAAATGGCCTCATCCATAAAATCAGTCATATAATCTGTTGGAGTACATTTATGAACGAATATTACCATTACAATTCATAATTAGTTATCCATCATTGAGCTCCATTGGATAAGATTAGCAAAATCCATTCATATTCACTAAAATCTAACGATTTGCTATTCTTCCACCATATCCGTAAGATTGTAGTTCAATCCAATAAGAAATAACAAACAACCATGCGTTCACCATCATTTTACATGCAATTGAGTCATTTTAAACCACCATTCGGGCGTTTTGCCCCAGGCCTATTTTTAAAACATTTTTTAAATGCGTTAGAAAGTCATGAAAACCTTATTGTTTTGAATAGGAGATCATTGTGAAATGTAGCTGGGTTTGTAAATTTTGCACCTATACGTTAAAATGGTTGAGTATTTTTGTTTATATGGGCGAAAACATCGAAAAAGCTTAGGGGGTGCATTTTGGACTGTTCTCCCCTACTTGGCCCAATGTCACCCCCTGTGAGGGGTGAGAATGGGCCAATTTTAAACAACATATAACTTTGAAGACAACGTCGGGTATATGGGTCGAAGTCGACGGAACGATTGGTTCGACGAAGAGTGCAGACAGATTCTGGAGGAGAAGGACGCAGCGCGGGCGGTTGCGCTGCAGCAAGGTACCCGGCAGAACGTGGAACGTTATAGACGGAAGCGGAGACAGCAGACCCGCCTTTTTCAGGAGAAGAAACGCCGCCTGGAAGAAGCGGAGTGCGAGGAGATGGAACAGCTGTGCTGTTCTCAAGATACACGCAAGTTCTATCAGAAGCTCAACGCATCCCGCAAAGGCTTCGTGCCGCGAGCCGAAATGTGCCGGGATAAGGATGGGAGCATCTTGACGGACGAACGTGTGGTGATCGAAAGGTGGAAGCAGCACTACGAGGAACATCTGAATGGCGCTGAGAGTACAGGCAGTGAAAGTCAAGGCAGCGGAGGAGATGACTACGTCAGTTCAGCGGACGATGGAAGCCAACCAGCCCCCACCTTGAGGGAAGTTAAGGATGCCATTCAACAGCTAAAGACCAATAAAGCAGCTGGTAAGGATGGTATCGGAGCTGAGCTCATCAAGATGGGCCCGGAAAAGCTGGCCACTTGCCTGCACAAACTGATAGTCAGAATCTGGGAAACCGAACAGCTACCGGAGGAGTGGAAGGAAGGGTTATATGCCCCATCTACAAGAAAGGCGACAAACTGGAGTGTGAGAACTTTCGAGCGATCACCATCCTTAATGCCGCCTACAAAGTGATATCCCAGATCATCTTCCGTCGTCTGTCACCATTAGTGAACGAATTCGTGGGAAGTTATCAAGCCGGCTTCGTTGACGGCCGCTCGACAACGGACCAGATCTTTATTGTACGGCAAATCCTTCAAAAATGCCGTGAATACCAGGTCCCAACGCACCATCTGTTCGTTGATTTCAAGGCGGCATACGACAGTATAGACCGCGTAGAGCTATGGAAAATTATGGACGAGAACAGCTTCCCTGGGAAGCTTACCAGACTGATCAAAGCAACGGTGGATGGTGTGCAAAACTGTGTGAAGATTTCGGGCGAACACTCCAGTTCGTTCGAATCGCGCCGGGGACTAAGACAAGGTGATGGACTTTCGTGCCTGTTGTTCAACATTGCGCTAGAAGGTGTCATGCGGAGAGCCGGGTGTAACAGGGTACGATTTTCAATAGATCCAGTCAATTTATTTGCTTCGCGGATGACATGGACATTGTCGGCCGAACATTTGCAAAGGTGGCAGAACTGTACACCCGCCTGAAACGTGAAGCAACAAAAGTTGGACTGGTGGTGAATGCGTCAAAGACAAAGTACATGCTTGTGGGCGGAACCGAGCGCGACAGGGCCCGCCTGGGAAGCAGTGTTACGATAGACGGGGATACCTTCGAGGTGGTCGAGGAATTCGTCTACCTCGGATCCTTGCTAACGGCTGACAACAACGTTAGTCGTGAAATACGAAGGCGCATCATCTGTGGAAGTCGGGCGTACTACGGGCTCCAGAAGGAACTGCGGGCGAAAAGATTCGCCACCGCACCAAATGTGTCATGTACAAGACGTTAATAAGACCGGTAGTCCTCTACGGACATGAAACATGGACAATGCTCGAGGAGGACTTGCAAGCACTCGGAGTATTCGAGAGACGGGTGCTTAGGACCATCTTTGGCGGTGTGCAAGAAGACGGTGTGGCGGCGAAGAATGAACCATGAGCTCGCCCAACTCTACGGCGAACCCAGTATCCAGAAGGTAGCTAAAGCCGGAAGGGTACGATGGGCAGGACATGTTGCAAGAATGCCGGACAGCAACCCTGCAAAGATGGTGTTCGCTTCCGATCCGGCAGGTACGAGACGGCGTGGAGCGCAGCGAGCGAGATGGGCAGACCAGGTGCAGAACGACTTGGCGAGCGTGGGACGTATCCGAGGATGGAGAGATGCGGCCTCGAACCGTGCATTGTGGCGTCAAATTGTTGATTCAGTGTTATCTGTTTAGATGTTAACTAAATAAATGAATGAACTTTGAAGAATTTCCCTCATTTATTATTTTTTCCCCACACAGTGATAAATTCGTTGTTCAAGCTTGTACCAAACTAATTAAAACTTGATTCCAATGTTAACTACTAAGGCTTTGTAACATTTATTTGTAGCATACCACATTTTGGCCCAATGACACCCCCGTTGGCGGTACTACGTTGTCCACCTCCTGGGAATGGTTCCGTTCCAATTTGCTTACCATACAAGCTACAAATTCATGCAATGGCAGGCATAGAAAAGGTGAAAGAGCTTTCAATTGTTAATAAATTGAAAATTGAGCCAAGTTCTAGTTGGAATCTAGAAATGAAGTTAAAGGAACGCCTAACAAAAAGTAATCGATAAGTTTAAAGCGATCGTTTCGTTCAGTTGGTCCTAAAGCGTCTGGTTACTAACAAAAATTGATTTGAGAAAAGCTCTAGCAAGACAAGACATTTTTCTAGTATTAAATATTAATAAAATTCTCGATGCAAAAGACAAAATTCAACGGACGTGTTTATCGATGTTTTTAGATTTAATTAGTGGACGATTCCAAATATACGTTTATTTTTAAACACAATGGAATTCCCGAAGCACTTAAATGCTGCTTTCTTCAAAAGTGCTTTGTACCGCAAATCCTTTCTATTTCAATTTGTTTGCCACCCTTGTATATACATTTCATTCAATTAGAGCATTCAAACACCTACAGCTACAGGCACAAACGCTGCATCCTGCAGTCCAGAATATGTAGCCTAAAATATGGAAACATTATATTAATAAATGAAGTTATAGATTGGAATCAAAGATCCTGAAATTTCGCAAAATTTTGTTTTGTTGGTGAAAAAACTTGAGTGGAGTCTTTGACACGTGAAAAATCCACGATTGCTTTGTCAAAAATTACAGTTCAATGGAAAGAAACTGTTCTGTCAAAACGAAAATGGTACGTTGCAATATTGATCAAACAGTATCGTATCAGGAATCAATGCCATTCGCTTTGAATCGACTTTATCTCGATTGATATTCGCTATGTTAAGTAGTGAGAAGTGAGTGGAGAGATATAAGGCAGGAGAAGGAAAACAAAAGAAGGAAGAGAAAAAAAGAAAGAAGAAAACGAAAGAATATCGTTTCTCACTTCTTGTTCCTCGGTCCTCACTTCTCACTTTTGACTACTCCCTTCTCTGAACTTACTTTTCACTCCTCATTTCTCACTTTTTACTCTTCACTACTTATTTCATACTTCTCTCTTCGCACATTTCGCTTCTCATCTCCATTTTCCCACTATTCACTTTTCACTATTAATTTCTCACCTCTCACTTCGCACATCTTATTTCTCACTTCTCACTTATAACTTCTTATACCTCACTTCTGACTTCTCATTTCTCACTCATCACTTTTCATTTCTAACTTTTCACTTCTTACATTTCGCTTCGATCTTTGTACTTTTAACTTCTCACTTCTCACCTCTCATTTCTCACTTCCCACTACTCACCTCTCACTTCTTACTTCTCATTTCTCACTCTACACTTCTCACTTTTCATTTCTCACTTTTCACTTCTCACATATAGCTTCCTATATCTCACTTCTGACTTCTCATTTCCACTCATTTCACTTCTAACTTCTTACTTTTAACTTCTCACTTCTCCTTTCATACTTTTCACTTCTCATAACTCTTCTAACACTCCGAATTTCTCACTTCTCACTTTGTATTCTTCACTTCCTATTACTTATTTCTCACTTCTTATTTCACAATACTCACTTCTCATTTTCCACTTCTCACTTTTCATTTCTCACTTCTTACTTTCCTCTCTCACTTCTCATATCTCACGTCTCATATATCACTTCTCATTCTTCACTTATAACTTTTTAAGTTTCATATCTCATTTCTCACTTCTCGCTTATCACTTTTCACTTCTAACTTCTAACTATGTCGTGCATGTACTGTTTCTGACAACATCTAGTTAGCGAGGTGAAAATGCTTTGGAAAATTACATCGACTTAGAGAATATTGAGTAAGGGAGATATCGACTTACGGAAGGAACGCAGTAGATTCAAGGGACTTTGAATTCCATCGAGTTAGAGAAAATATCGAGTTAGGGAGAGTTCACATTTAAATGAAATATTTTTCAGGAAACGAGTACATATTAGAAACGACACTTGTTTCCAATCCCGAGCAAATCCGGGTACAAAAAGCAAGTAATAAAATAAATGTCTCACCAAATTACCTGGATTTTTTTAAATGTCAAGGAATGTCAAGGCAAAATCCAAACGTTTTGCCAATTCTAAAAGTAAACAACTTTTTTGGAAGGAAAACAAAGCGAGCCGCAGAAACAAATATTCTCTGTAGTTTCCTATCTCTTCTATTGGTACCATAACTGTCCAACAG
The DNA here is from genome assembly GCF_024139115.2 of Armigeres subalbatus. Taxonomy (NCBI): domain Eukaryota; kingdom Metazoa; phylum Arthropoda; class Insecta; order Diptera; family Culicidae; genus Armigeres; species Armigeres subalbatus. Next base: position 257,467,422 of record NC_085139.1, on the reverse strand, counting down.
CATTTTAGTTCAACTAAAATGACGTAAATTTGACCCATCATCAATATTTAGCCATGGTTCGTATTTATTATCTTTTCCATTATGCGTCACATTTAATTTGCGCCATAATTTTCTACACGTTGTGACATTGATTGAACCAGATTGATTCAATTTCATACTGCTATCTTCTTATCCAAGGTCGGAATCCAATCCTCATGAGACTTAGTCCAATCTTCCACCAATGTCGCATCGTTACACGTTTATACGTCGGCCCGAGGAGCAACAGAATGCTCTTCCAATGTACTCGGTACTGTATACACTGACTGGTGTCACTTTTTACGCGGTTTGCTTTTGCTTGTTTCTAGATTTTGGATTAAACAAAACTCAATTATCCCACGAAAAAATCAACTTCACTCATCTGCCCAATGCAGTTTTATTGTAATTTTTAGAGCCAAGCAAACCATGGCTTCACAGCAAGCAATGAACATGAATTCGGCTGCTGCTGTTGATAAACGACTACATCATCTGGCAATGTCGATCTTTATGTGTTTCTGGCTTCGATTAGATCTCAGTATCGACAAAATTAACTCAATTTAATCCGGCTGACAGCTACATTATTGCGCCAAAGATCGTAATCGCATTCGACTGGTGGTGGTGGTGGCAGAGAATGCGGTTAAAAGCCAAATTTGTCTTCGCCACTGGTTCCAAAACTACGCGGGTCGCATCAGACAAGCAGATTCCCTTAGTAAGGATTAAAAAGTGCCGAAAAACGATTTATAATAACAGGCCGTTTCACTTGATTATCTGATGACGCTCCATTCTAATGCGCCATTGGTAACTGTCAATTCCAATCTCACATCGCACCAAACCAGCGTTTTGGAACCCCTGGTGGACGCGACCAGAAATCAGATGCGTGCGTTTCCAATTTGAGCATGAAAGAAGAAAGAGACCGACGCCACAATCTACCGGACCGGGCGGACTCGCAGACAGTGATCGATTTGAGCGGTCCGTTGTCGTTGCTTGGTTGGGCTGCTGTCATAATCGTGAACCTTCTAATTCGAGTCATGATTAAGGAACTGTGCCGGGGCTGCCACGCCACGCGCCTTGGTCCATAAATAGAGAAAAACGTGCGGTGGGGAATAGGTGGGACAGAAAGTGCGGCAGCAAACGTGTAAATTTGTTCACCGTGTTTACATTCCATTGCCCGAAAGGTCCATATTATCATGATGTATGCGCGCGGCGGATGATGACGACGAAGACGGTGTTTACCGGTTTGGTCTCGCCAGACTTGAGATCTGTGTTGACTAATGCTGGAAGCTTGTTAATAATTATGCTCACCCGAAGCCGAGTTCCTTTTATGGGAAACGCACAACATGACAGTCAGTGTGTACACGATTATATGGGGGAAACATGGGTTCAAATGTAGCAGGGTTTGGGTTGGATTCGGAATAGTGCGACATGGCAATTTATCTTAGCCAAGGAGCTGCCTTGCTTCGGCAAGGAACGACACAGTGCTTAATATTTTGATTGCAAAAAGGTCGCCATACTAGTTTGGAGACAGTTTCGACAGATTTTTTAGAGACAAAACAAATCCTCTTTGTGTCATCTATTTATTCCATTATCTATGCGGTGAACTAGCAAATGACATGTACCAAAAAAGCCCATTTCCATTTTCCATTTCACCGAATATTGGGATTGATACAGAATTCTTGAAATAATTATCTGGTATCCCTATTTTACTATGTCATTTGTGAACAGACTCATTCTGTGGGACAGTGCTGGCAGCAACACTAAGTTTCATAGCTAATCTGACAACACTGGTCGACAGTGAGATTGTATTCGTGATGCTCATGTGTTACAAATAGGCCAACCAGGGGAAACGATAAGTTTAGATATGGAAAACTTTTCAACAGCATAGAAGCATAAACGCATTAGTATGGAGACGCATGGTACATTTGTGCAATGATTGATCTGATGACTAAACTTTTTATGCACATTTCATCACATCCGATCAATTAAATAAATGAACAAGTGTGCAAACATTTGTATGCCAACTTATATTAAGGGAAACCTGAACCTGATTGCATGTTGGGAAGAACATGTTCTTGGTTAACATCTCGATCAAGAAACCTTTGGTTTTATTTAAAACAGCAAGTATACCCCGTTAGGCATAAAGACGTTAGGCATAAGTATGTTAGGCATATTGGACTTCAGGCATAAAATGACCCAAAAAGCAGCCTATGATATAAAGAAGGCAGAATTATGCCTAACGTCCGGTATGCCTAACGTCCATAATGCCTAACGTACTTATGCTTAACATCCTTATGCCTAACGTCCCGGGAATTTCCAGGGCGTCTACTAAGCGACATTCACAATTCATTCACGGTTGTCTTATTCATATCATCTAGTTTCCTGTAGTTTATTATGTATCTAATGATGTGAATTTTTCGTGCGAGATTCGCTGAAGAACGGATGCAGTCAATCAGAATGAAGAAAATTTCGATTTACCAACTTCAATATGAGTAAAATGTACAGATTAGAAATTCAGTATGAAAATAACCCCGCATGTCTTTCCATCACATAAAGTGCGTACGGAATATATGTAGTTTAAAATCAGTTTCATGCAGATGTTCTAGATTCTCCAAAATGCCCTAGAGCTCAGATCTATTGGTCTACTAGGTAAACTATGCCTGTCGCTAGAGCCCTTGCGTATCATGTGCAATAAAAATTAGTTTGATGCAGATATGCTAGGATATCAAAATTTCTCTGGAGTTCAGATTAATTAGTTTCTCCAAAAAAAAAAATACCAAAAGTTCCTTCAGGAATTCCCCCGGAAGACATGATGGGTTGATTTCGATTGAATACCAAGCGTAATTGACATTGGTAGACCATTCTATTCGAATTCCACGAGTTTGGAGAAGTAGACCAATTTGTCTGAACTCCAGTGCAATTTGGAGAACATCTGCACTAAACTGACTTTTAACTGCATATATTTCGCAAGGGGTTTAGGGGGTGAATGAACATTTTGGGTTGATTTCTGTTATGAAGCTCTTCCGAATCTGAAAATTTTACTCATATTGGAGTTGGTAAGTCAAAATTGTCTGTATTAGGAATGACAGCATACGTAATCCAGCCGATCCTGCAAAAAAAAAAATGAGCGTCACTAGAAACATAACAAACTAGCAAACTACATAAAATAATCGTGAAAGGATTATGAGAATCGTTCAGAAGATGCCTGGGAAACTGCTGTTTGAAATCATGGTTCCAATCTAATGATTTCTTGACCGACAACATCACGAACGAATTGGATGATTTTTGCAGTTGATAAGTTTATGGTCACTGGTGAAACGAAGTTGGATCACAGGGCAAGTGCACTGGCCAGGCTGGAAACCGCAATCTGAACTGATAAACAATGACAAGTAATGACGATATATCAAATTTTAGAATTTAGGATTTCACCTCGATCATTCTGAATTCTCCCACGAATGCGTTCTAAATTCCCCCAGGAATGCTCACTGAGTTCAACCAGAAATTCATTTGAATTCTCCCAGGAATTTATTCCTCGTTGAGTTAATTCAGGAATTCCTTGTTAGAGATTTTTCAGGAGTTCGTCCAAGATTTCTCCAAAAAATCTTCTTTAAACTCCACCAGAAATTTTTCCTGGAGGTCCGCCAGTATTTCCTCCTGAAGTTCCTCCAAGAATTCCGTTTACTGTCCCACAATAAATTTCTCTTAGAGTTTCATCGAGAACTTCTCCAGGAATTCCTCCTGGCGTATATTCGGTACTTCTACTTAGAGTTTCTTCGGTAGTTCATCCAGGAATTCCTTCTGGAGTAGTTACCGGAATTCTACATGGTTTTCATCCATCCAGGATATCATATTGGAGTTCCTTTAAGATTTCTTCCTCCAGAAGTTTTGCAGGGATTCCTCCTGGAGTTCCTCCACGAATTTGTTAATGAATTCCTCCAAACGTCTCTTCAAAAATTCTTCTTAGATTTCCTCTGGGAATGCATCCTGAAGTTCCTCAAAGAATGCTTTCTGGGGTTCCTTCAGGATATCTTTTTTAAGTTCCTACAGGAATCCTTCCTATAGTTTAGATATCTTCATATATATCTTCTATATATCAGATATCTTCCAGATATTATCCAGTAATTCTTCCTGGAGCTCCTCATGGAGTATCTTCAAAACTTCTTCTTTGAGTCTCTCCAGAAACTAATCTTGAAATAGGAGTACATCCAGGAATTCTTGAAAAACTCACGGGGAAATGTTCGGGATTAATATCTAAAGGAATTCCTGGTTGAATTCAGAATAAATTTCTGGGTGAATTTAGAATAATTTTTTTTATGTCTTTATTAAGCAGACTTTCAGCCCGAGGCAGGCTCGTCTCCGGAGATTTAGAATAAATTCCTGAAGGAATACAGAATAAATACCAGGAGGAATTCAGAATGAATTCCAGAAGGAATTCAGAATGAATTCCAGAAGGAATTCAGAATGAATTCCAGAAGGAATTCAGAATTAATTCCAGAAGGAATTCAGAATGAATTCCTGGGGGAATTCAGAATGAATTCCAGGAGGAATTCAGAATGAATTCCAGGAGGAATTCAGAATGAATTCCAGGAGGAATTCAGAATGAATTCCAGGAGGAATTCAGAATGAATTCCAGGAGGAATTCAGAATGAATTCCAGGAGGAATTCAGATTGAATTCCAGGAGGAATTCAGAATGAATTCCAGAAAAAAATTTAAAATGAATTCCAGGAGGAATTCAAAATGAATTACAAGAGGAATTCAGAATGAATTCCTGGAGGAATTCAGAATGAATTCCAGGAGGACTTCAAAATGAATTCCAGTGGAAATTCAGAATGAATTCCTGAGAGAAATCAAAATGAATTTCTGGAGGAATTCAAAATGAATTCCCGGAGGAATTCAAAATGAATTCCCGGAGGAATTCAAAATGAATTCCCGGAGGAATTCAAAATGAATTCCCGGTGGAATTCAAAATGAATTCCCGGTGGAATTCAAAATGAATTCCCGGTGGAATTCAAACTGAATTCCCCGTGGAATTCAGAATGAATTCCCGGTGGAATTCAAAATAAATTTCCGGAGGAATTCAAAATGAATTCCCGGAGGAATTTAAAAATGAATTCCCGGAGGAATTCAAAATAAATTCCCGGAGGAATTCAAAATGAATTCGCGGAGGAATTCAAAATGAATTCCCGGAGGAATTCAAAATGAATTCCAGGAGGAATTTAAAATGAATTCCAGGAGGAATTGAAAATGAATTCCCGGAGGAATTGAAAATGAATTCCCTGCGGAATTCAAAATGAATTCCCGGAGAAATTCAAAATGAATTCCCGGAGGAATTCAAAATGAATTCCCGGAGGAATTCAAAATGAATTCCCTGCGGATTTCAAAATGAATTCCCTGCGGAATTCAAAATGAATTCCCTGCGGAATTCAAAATGAATTCCCTGAGAAATTCAAAATGAATTCCCGGAGGAATTCAAAATGAATTCCCGGAGGAATTCAAAATGAATTCGGAGGAATTCAAAATGAATACGGAGGAATTCAAAATGAATTCCAGAGGAATTCAAATGAATTTCGAGGAATTCAAAATGAATTCCCTGAGAAATTCAAAATGAATTCCCTGAGAAATTCAAAATGAATTCCCGGAGGAATTCAAAATGAATTCCCTGCGGATTTCAAAATGAATTCCCTGCGGAATTCAAAATGAATTCCAGAAGGAATTCAAAATGAATTCCCGGAGAAATTCAAAATGAATTCCCGGAGGAATTCAAAATGAATTCCCGGAGGAATTCAAAATGAATTCGGAGGAATTCAAAATGAATTCCCGGAGGAATTCAAAATGAATTCCCGGAGGAATTCAAAATGAATTCCCGGCGGAATTCAAAATGAATTCCCGGAGGAATTCAAAATGAATTCCCTGCGGAATTCAAAATGAATTCCCGGAGAAATTCAAAATGAATTCCCGGAGGAATTTAAAATGAATTCGGAGGAATTCAAAATAAATTCAGAGAAATTCAAAATGAATTCCCGGAGGAATTCAAATGAATTCCCGGAGGAATTCAAAATGAATTTCGGAGGAATTCAAAATGAATTTCGAGGAATTCAAAATGAATTCAGGAGGAATTCAAATGAATTCAGAGGAATTCAAAATGAATTCCGGAGGAATTCAAAATGAATTCGGAGGAATTCAAAATGAATTCGGAGGAATTCAAATGAATTCGGAGGAATTCAAAATGAATTTTGGAGGAATTCAAAATGAATTCGGAGGAATTCAAAATGAATTCCCGGAGGAATTCAAAATGAATTCCCGAGGAATTTAAAATGAACTCTTGGGGAATTCCAAATGAATTCCGGGGGAATTCAAAATGAATTCCGGGGGAATTCAAAATGAATTCCGGGGGAATTCAAAATGAATTCCGGGGGGAATTCAAAATGAATTCCGGGGGGAATTCAAAATGAATTCCAGGGGGTATTCAAAATGAATTCCCTGCGGAATTCAAAATGAATTCCCGGAGGAATCCAAAATGAATTCCCGGAGGACTTCAAAATGAATTCCCGGAGGATTCAAAATGAATTCCCGGAGGAATTCAAAATGAATTCCCGGAGGAATTCAAAATGAATTCCCGGAGGATTCAAAATGAACTCCCGGAGGAATTCAAAATGAATTCCTGGAGAAATTCAAAATGAATTCCTGGGGAGAATTGGAGAATTGAGAATGAATTCCTTGGGAAATTCAGAATGAATTCCTGGGGAAATTCAAAATGAATTCCTGTGGGAATTCATAATGGATTCTTGGGCAAATTTATAAATGAATTCCTGGGAGAATTCAGAAAGAATTTCTGGGAGAATTCAGAAAGAATTCATGGAAGAATTCAGAATGAATTCCTTGGAGAATTCAGAATGAATTTCTGAGGGAATTATGCAAGCGGTGCAAGTTAGACTAAACATCCCTAGTAACATTTTGCTTTTATGCTGGTTTTATAACACTCTTGTAGAGTAAATTATAGTCTTCAAGAGCGTTATAAAACTTAAAATGTTACTTGGGATACGACGACAAACAACAAAAATATTTTCCCCTTGAAAAAGACACAATCCCCGTGTCGAAACGTCGGGTAAATAAAAAACTCGTTGTAATAATTGCAAGACTGAGTAGCCGTTCAATAAATAAAATTAAAACGTACAGTCGGGGGGAATCTGTGTCTAAAGGTCGAAGGTCAAAAGGTCGAAGGTCAAAAGATCGAAAGGACAAAAGGTCGAAGGGTCAATAGGTCGAAAGTACAAAAGGTCAAATGGACTAAAGGTCGAAGGGTCAAAAGGTCGAATATGTGTCAAAGTCGAAAATCAAAAGCTCAAAGGACAAAAGGTCGAAAGAACAAAAATACAAGAAATTAGATGGGAGTTGTAAGTGGGATGCAAGGTAGAAGTAGTGAGCATAGATAAATGAGTAGTGAGAAGTGAAAAGAGAAAAGTGAGAAGTGGAAAGGAAGAAATAAGAAGTACAAAGTGGCAAGTGAAAAATGTGATGTGAGAAGTGAGGAGAAGTAAGAAGTGAGAGGTAAATAAGAAGTGAAAAGGAAAAAAGAAGAAAGGAGGAAACATATATAGTAACCAAAAGAAAGGAAGAAAGAAAAAGAACAGAAGAGGAAAAAAGAACAAAGAAAGAAAGAAGAAGGAAGATGGAAGAAGGAAAAAAGAAGGAAGAAAAAGGTAAAATAAAAGAAGGAAGAAAGAAGGAGAGAAGACACAATCAAGCAAAACAAAAGAAAGAAGGTGGAAGAAGTAACAGGAAAAGGGAAAAAAATTGAAGAAATGAGTAAGGAAGAAGAGAGAAATTAGGAAGAAAGAAGGAAGAAAGAAGGAAGTAAGAAGAAATAAAGAAGAAAGAAGGAAGAAATAAGGAATAAAGAAGAGATAAATAAGGAAGAAAGAAAAAAGAAAGAAGGAAAAAAGAAAGATAGTAGAAGGAAGAAAGAAAAAAGAAAGAAAGAAGGAAGGAAGAAGGATGAAAGAAGGAAGAGAGAAGAAAAGAAGGAAGAAAGAAAAAGAAAGTAGGAAGAAAGTAGGAAGAAAGGCAGGAAGAAAGGGAGCATGAAGGAAGAAGAAATAAAGGAGGGCAAAAGAAGGAAAAAAGAGATAAGAAATAAAGAAGAAAGGAGGAAAAAAGAAGAAAGAAAGTAGAAAGAAAGAAGGAGAAAAGAAAGAAAAAGGGATGAAGAAAGAAGGTGGAAAGAAGTAATAAAGACGGAAAAAAGAAAGAAGAAACAAGGAAGAAAGGAAGATGGAAGAACGAAGAAAGAAAGAAGAAAAAGAAAAGGAAGGAAGGAAGAGGAAAGAACAAAGGAAAAAGGTAGGAAAAAAGGAAAAAGAAATACGGGAAAGGAAGAAAGTAGAATCAAAGAAGAAAGAAAAAAGACAAAAAAGGGAGAGAGAAGCAAAAAAAGAAGAGTAAAGAAGGAAAAAGGAAAAAAGTAAAAAGAAAGAAGGAAGAACAGGAAACAAAATTGAAGAAAAAAAGGGGGAAGAGAGAAAGAATAAAAAGAAGAAATAAGGAGAAGGAAGAAAGGAGGAAAATAAAAAAAAAACAAGTAGAAAGAAAGAAGGGAAAAATAAGTTAGAAATAAGGTAGAAAAAGTAAGAAAGGTGAAGGAAGGAAGGAAGAAAAAAGAAAAAAAAGAAAGAAGTTAGAAATAAAAAAGATGAAATATGGAAGGAAGAACGAAGAAAGAAGGAAGGAAACATATGAAGTGGTAGGAAAAAGGAAGAAGAGAATAGAAGGAAAAAGGAAGAAGAAATAAGAAAGAAGGAATAAAAAAGAAAGACCTTTCGTCCTTTTGTCCTTCGACCTTTTGACGCAGTTTTTTTGTTTCGACCTTTTGTTCCTTTGACCTTTTGACCCTTCGACCTTTTGTTCTTTCGACCTTTTGGCCTTCGACTTTTTGACCTTCGACCTTTTGTCGTACAAACCCTGTGGGAATTCAGAATGCATTCCTAAGCGAATTCCGAATGAATTCCTGAGGAAGCTCAAAATGAATTCCTGGGGAAGTTCAGAATGAATTCCTAAGGAAGTTCTGAATGAATTTCCGGGGGAATTCAGATTGAATTCCTGGGGGAATTCAGATTGAATTCCTGGGGGAATTCAGAATGAATTCCTGAGGGAATTCAGAATGCATTCATGAGGGAATTCGAAATGAATTCCTGGGGAAGTTCAGAATAAAATCCGGGGGAAATTCAGAATAAATTCCTGGGGGAATTCAAAATGAATTCCTGGAGGAATTCAAAATGAATTCCTGGAGGAATTCAAAATGAATTCCTGGAGGAATTCCTGGAGGAATTCAAAATGAATTCCTGGAGGAATTCAAAATGAATTCATGGAGGAATTCAAAATAAATTCATGGAGGAATTCAAAATGAATTCCTGGGGGAATTCAAAATAAATTCCTGGGAGAATTCCTAATGAATTCCTGGGAGCATTCCTAATGAATTCCTGGGGGAATTCCTAATGAATTCCTGATGAAATTGAGGATGAATTCCTGGGGGAATTCCTGTTGAGTTTGTGGGAGAATTCCGAATGAATTCATAGAGGAATTCTGAATGAATTCCTGGGGGAATTCCGAATAAATCCCTGGGGGAATCCCGAATGAATTTCTGGGGGAATTCTGAATGAATTCCTGGAAGGATTTCGAATGAATTCCTGGGTGAATTTCGAATGAATTCCTGGGAGAATTCCGAATGAATCCCTGGGGGAATTCCGAATGAGGTCCTGGGGGAATTCCGAATGAATTCCTGGGGGAATTCCGAATGAATTCCTGGGGCAATTCCGGATGAATTCCTGGAGGAATTCCGAATGAATTCCTGGAGGAATTCCGAATGAATTCCTGGCGGAATTTCAAATAAATTCCTGGGGGAATTGAAAATGAATTTTCTGGAGGAATTCCAAATGAGTTCCTGGGAGAATTCCGAATAAATTCCTGGGGAATTCCGAATAAAATTCTGGGGGAATTCTGAATAAATTCCTGGGGGAATTCAGAATGAATTCCTGGGAGAATTCAGAATGAATTCCTGGGAAAATTCAGGGAGGGAGAATTCAGAGGGAGGAGGAGGAGGGAGGGAGAGGGAGGGAGAATTCAGAATGAATTCCTGGGAGAATTCAGAATGAATTCCTGGGAGAATTCAGAATGCATTCCTGGGAGAATTCAGAATGAATTCCTGGGGGAATTCAGAAGGAATTCCTGGGGGAATTCAGAATGAATGGGGAATGAATTCCTTGGAATGGGAATGAATTCCTGGGGGAATTCAGAATGAATTTCTGGGGGAATTCAGAATGAATTCCTGGGGGAATTCCGAATGAATTGCTGGGGGAATTCCGAATTATTTCGTCGGGGAATTCCGAATAAATTCCTGGAGGAATTCCGAATAAATTCCTGGGGGTACTCCAAATAAATTCCTGGGGAAATTCCAAATAAATTCCTGAGGGAATTCAGAATGAATTCCTGGGAGAGTTCAGAATGAATTCCTGGGAAAATTCAGAGGGAGGTTGAGGAGGGAGGGAGAGGGAGGGAAAATTCAGAATGAATTCCTGGGAGAATTCAGAATGAATTCATGGGGGAATTCAGAATGAATGGGGAATGAATTCCTGGGAATGGGAATGAATTCCTGGAGGAATTCAGAATGAATTCCTGGGGGAATTCAGAATGAATTCCTGGGGGATGATGAATTATAAGTACGCTCCACAAAAGACCCGTACAAAAGTGATTATTGTTAAGAACAATTAAACTAGCTATATTAGGAAAAGGTGCATATCTGGGCCATTTTTTTCCGTTTTTCCTTCGGCGTGAAATCCCGGAGGTATTATTCTCTGCATCCACAGCTTCTTGGACCAGCCAAGCCGTGAAGATGGTCAGCGCGGTAGTGAAACCTACCCCCCCCCCCCAAAAAAGGTAAAATAAAAAAAGGAAGAAAGAATGAGAGGAGACACAATCAAGCAAAACAAAAGAAAGAAGGTGGAAGAAGTAACAGGAAAAGAGAAAAAATTGAAGAAATGAGTAAGGAAGAAGAGAGAAATTAGGAAGAAAGAAGGAAGTAAGAAGAAATAAAGAAGGAAGAAATAAGGAACAAAGAAGAGATAAATAAGGAAGAAAGAAAAAAGAAAGAAGGAAGAAAGAAGGATAGTAGAAGGAAGAAAGAAAGAAGAAAGAAAGAAGGAAGGAAGAAGGATGAAAGAAGGAAGAGAGAAGAAAAGAAGGAAGAAAGAAAAAGAAAGTAGGAAGAAAGAGAGCATGAAGGAAGAAGAAATAAAGGAGGCAAAAGAATGAAAAACGAGATAAGAAATAAAGAAGAAAGGAGGAAAAAGAAGAAAGAAAGTAGAAAGAAAGAAGGAGAAAAGAAAGAAAAAGGGAGGAAGAAAGAAGGTGGAAAGAAGTAATAAAGACGGAAAAAAGAAAGAAGAAAAAAGGAAGAAAGGAAGATGGAAGAACGAAGAAAGAAAGAAGAAAAAGAAAAGGAAGGGAGGAAGAGGAAAGAACAAAGGAAAAAGGTAGGAAAAAAGGAAAAAGAAATACGGGAAAGGAAGAAAGTAGAATCAAAGGAGAAAGAAAAAAGAAAAAAAAGGGAGAGAGAAGCAAAAAAAGAAGAGTAAAGAAGGAAAAAGGAAAAAAGTAAAAAGAAAGAAGGAAGAAGAACAGGAAACAAAATTGAAGAAAAAAAGGGGGAAGAGAGAAAGAATAAAAAGAAGAAATAAGGAGAAGGAAGAAAGGAGGAAAAAAAAAGCAAGTAGAAAGAAAGAAGGGAAAAATAAATTAGAAATAAGGTAGAAAAAAGGTAGAAAGGAAGAAAGGTGAAGGAACGAAGGAAGAAAAAAGAAAAAAAGAAAGAAGTTAGAAATGAAAAAGATGAAATATGGAAGGAAGAACGAAGAAAGAAGGAAGGAATCATATGAAGTGGGTAGGAAAAAGGAAGAAGAGAATAGAAGGAAAAATGAAGAAGAAATAAGAAAGAAGAAATAAAAAAGAAAGACCTTTCGTCCTTTTGTCCTTCGACCTTTTGACGCAGTATTTTTGTTTCGACCTTTTGTTCCTTTTGACCTTTTGACCCCTCGACCTTCCCTCCTGAGGGAATTCATAATGAATTCCTGGGGAAATTCATAATGAATTCCTGGAGAAATTCATAATGAATTCCTGGGGGAATTCAGAATGAATTCCTGGGGGAATTCAGAATGAATTCCTGGGGGAATTCAGAATGAATTCCTGGGGGAATTCAGAATGAATTCCTGGGGGAATTCAGAATGAATTCCTGGGAGAATTCAGAATGAATTCTGGGGAATTCAGAATGAATTCCTGGGGAATTCAGAATGAATTCCTGAAATTCAGAATGAATTCCTGGGGAATTCAGAATGAATTCCTGGGAATTCAGAATGAATTCCTGGGAATTCAGAATGAATTCCTGGGAATTCAGAATGAATTCTGGGAATTCAGAATGAATTCCTGGGGAATTCAGAATGAATTCCTGGGGAATTCAGAATGAATTCTGGGAATTCAGAATGAATTCTGGGGAATTCAGAATGAATTCCTGGGGGAATTCAGAATGAATTCCTGGGGGAATTCAGAATGAATTCCTGGGGGAATTCAGAATGAATTCCTGGGGGAATTCAGAATGAATTCCTGGGGGAATTCAGAATGAATTCCTGGGGGAATTCAGAATGACAGAAGCTGGATTCCTCTATAGATTCTTCTGGAATTCTTTCGAAAGTTTCTCCTGAAATTCATCCTGAACTTCTTTCTGACTATCCTCCAGGTGTACTTCTTCAAATTTCTCTGAGAGTTCCTCCAGGAACTCCTTTAGGAATTATTCTTGAACTTTCTCCAAATATTACTACTGGAATTCCTGACGAAATTTCTAGTGGAAACCTTCCTGGAACTACTTTTGGAATTTCTGCAGGAATTCACATCTTTTTCCTGGAATTCCTTCAGATATTCATAAACTATGCTAAATATTAATAAACTATGCTAAATATGGACCTCTGAATCAGATGATGCTGATTTTTAATAAAATCGTGACAATATCGACCAAACGATACCATAAAAGCAGCAAATATTACAATATTTCTAACCAAGAATATTATAATACAAAGAACTATTGTTAACTATTATGAGTAAAGGCTACAGATGTAGTAACTAGGTCTACAAAATTGATTGACGACACAGTAAATAAATAAATAAATAAATAAATAAAAGATTTTATTCACTTTTTAGTCTGCTGTTTGCTATCATATTGTACTCATTGAAAAATTGTTCTGTTCTGCGAAAGAATACATATATAACATATATTACGCAAAAATTTCCAATATTTAAACCACCGCGGCGACTGCCGTCTGCCATCGTCACGATCTTTTCATTGAACATCTAAACTCGTCATACTTCAAGAAACTCGTCAGGTTTTGTTTTTCATGGATACCGGATTAAATTCTTTGAAATCACAAAATAATTCTTAGATTTCTTTTCTAAGCTATGATTCATCCAAATGTTTCTGCTGTGTGGTACGACTTGCATGCAACATGCTGGATAGACTGCAAAAACGTGGAACGGAACTATCCGGCTGGTTCTCAGTGGCCGATACATGAAAATGTAATCGGCCTTCAACAGCCGATTTTCGACATCCCACAGAATATTCTGTGAAAAAATCAAGAGATTTGGTTGAAAACACGGTTGAGCTCTGGATGCTGAAGGTTGTCGTTCCACGTTTTTTAGCGACCTTGGTACTTCACGTAAAAATTTTGGATAGGTACTTGTAGTGTTGTAGGGTAGCCAGTTTGTCGAATTAAGACTTTACCCCATCCGCTCGACACCAATCAAAAGAGTGGGGTTTTACGATACCATGCGTCTCCATATGCTTTTATTGCTGTTGAAAAGTTTCCGATATCCAAACCTATCGTTACGCTAAACTGGTGCTTTTAACCGACTAAGCTACGAAAGACCTCCGTTAGCCTTCGCAGCTTAGCGGCTACTTTTTTTTCCTGTTCGGGTGTACCACTGCGACCAATTATTAGATCTATTGTAGTGTTACCCGTATCCTTAGTGTTTAAGTGCATGTCGAATTACTCCAGTGCTATTGAGAAGCAATGCAGTATCGGTTTCGATACAGTTCTTGTTTTCTCAAGAGCACCATGACAAGGTGCTATAGACCCTTCACAGAGAGTAATCCCATTGAAGGCGCGCCCATTATCAATAGGAAATCAATCCTTTCTTAAGAAAACAGAACAGTAATACTGTTTTTGGCCATGCATCGGAGCCCTAGCCACATCCTTGTCTTGCTTCTAGAATATCACCAGAAAAACTCTTAAAACCCGGGATTTAGCTCTGTCTACAAGACCATTTCAAGCAAGAGAATTTGTTCAGTAATAAGAACTCCCGTGTGTTCCTCTCACTACCACTCTTCACCAGTTCAAGAAGAGTTAGTACGTATTTAAACCCCTGACTCGATTTTTCCAGCAGTCAGTTCAGCCTAGGACCGGGTACCGAGGTTTTTTAACTAATTGCTTGAAAAGTTGTTTCCGCTGCATACAGTCTAGCCTCAAAATTCGAGTCTTTCAACTGTCTGCAAGGTGACATTAGTTATGTTTTATTTCTGAGACTGCTGTTGGTAGCGGGGACTAAATACGATGAATCCTTAATTACCACAACTTATTGCCCTAGCTAGAAAAATGGATTAAGCCAGGGCTCTGTTTGGTAGATCTTACACCGCAACACACTACGTCAAAGTGATCTACCGTGCTACGGGAACTCTAGGAATAATTCTTGGACTTTCTCCAAATATAACTATTGGAATTCCTGAAAAAACTTCTCATGGAAATCTTCCTGGAACTACATTGAAACCAAGAATATTATTTTACAAAAAAAAAACTATTGTTATGTTCTGCTCAAGAAGGAACCATAAAGATTGGCAATATTTAAATCGTCATTTCCCTTCGTCACGATTTGTTTTTGATGGATCATGGATTAATATTTCACTATTCTTTGAAATCACAAATTAATCCTTAGATTTTCATGTCTGAACCATTTGTTTTTATTCCTTACTTTATTTGGTATAGGCACTCTGTGTTACTTAACCGCTACTGTGGCGAGATCTACTATGGTATTCTGCAGCCAGAATTCACACAGAATCTATTTTTATATTTTTCCATTATTAATTGTTGTTGTCGTTGCTGGTCTATCTTCCCGTGAGTCCATTGTGTCCATTTGTCCGAGTCGTGAATCCAATGATCGTTGCATTGTTCGATTGCCATTTATCCGGGTCCCCTGTCTTAACTATGATTCATCCAAATGTTTCTGCTGTGTGATACGACTTGCATGCAACATGCTGGATAGCCACAAACAAGACTGTTCTCGGTGGCCGATACATGAAAATGTAATCGGCCTTCAGCATCCGATTTTCGACATCCCAAAGATTGTCCTGTGAAAAAATCAAGAGGTTTGGTTGAGAAAACGGTTGAGCTCTGGATGCTGAAGTACTTAACGTTAAAAATCTTGGATCGGTACTTGTAGTGTTAATTCATTCCACGATCACTCGGCACTTTATCGAATTGAAAAATGTTGGAGCACGTGCTCTGCTGTCGATTGCGCTCGAACCGAACCAACACTTTCTTATCAGACGCGAAACGCATCATACAACACAATGGGAAAACTAAAACACCTGCATTATTAATCCAGCCTAGTTAGAAAGAACCAAAACAAAAAAGCAAATAGAAAGTGTAGGGTAGCCAGTTTGTCTAATTAAGACTTTACCCCGTTCGCTTCACCCCATCACTATCGAAAGAGCAGGGTTTTACGGTACCATGCGTCTCCATATGCTTTTATACTTACAATCAGGGTTTGAATCCAGAGGAGAATGAGAAAAATCTCTCACTTAGGGGTCGTACACTTATTACATAAGCAATTTTTCTGGGATTTTCGACCGCCCTCCCCCCATGTAAGATTTTTTTCACACAAATGATTTTTTATTTATTTGGAACGTAAGAAAACGACAGACCCCCCTTCCTCCATAAGTGCTTACGTTATATGTGTACGACCCCTTATCATGTCTGTATACACTCTCGATAGGTAGTATACCGTGAGAGACGTTTTTCGGTAACTGTAACGATAATGAACTGATTCGGGGGGCTACAACCCATGATAAGTTTCTTTTGGTAAGCCCCAATTGCGGGGGCACCAGTTCTGATGGTGCATTTCAACTTGTTTTACACGTTTTACAGCTGCGCGAAAAAATATGATCCTCAACATGAAATGAGCGAGAACAAAGCGTTTTATCAAACCTCATCGGTGGAAGCCACCTATTCGAATCAGTTTATTTTTCAACTTGTATACAAGTGCTGTAGTTTTGTTTTCATGGCTTGTTACGATTCGCAGAGGTTTTAGCCTCTCTTTTATCGTTGTTCGTTATCTATTAAGAGCGAATTCTGCAAACCCTGCTAACAATGATGTTGAAAAGTTTCCGATATCCAAACTTATCGTTACGCTAGACTGGTGCTTTGAACCAAGGATGTTATCGATCATTTAGTAATCTGCGTTCGATCACTTAGTAGTTTGTCAATAACTCATTCCAGAGGCTAAATTTCAAAATGTGTTGTATGGTGGACTTTTACTGCGAAAGTTTTTCTACAACTCTCCTTAACAGGTCGATGTTCGAATTCCACTGCTATAGGAGTTACGGTGCCAGTTGCTATACTTATACTAAATGATAACAAAATATGCAATCATTTAGTCTAAGTTACTGCTACTAGCACTATAGCTCCGTTGTTAGTGAAATTCAAACAACGAACTGTTAGGCAGAGTTGTAGATAAACCTTTGCACTAGAAGTCCACCATACAACACATTTTGAAAATTAGCCTCTGAAATGAGTTATTGGAAAACTACTAAATGATCGAACGCAGATTATTAAATGATCGATAACATCCTTGCTTTGAACCAACTAAGCTACGGATCACCTCCATCAGGACGTGACACAGACAATACACTCTTTGAATACTCACTCAAGCTTGTTGAGCTAAATGTTGTCATGTAACTATTGTTCTAATGCTGGTTTTTCATTATAGCACTCAAATGAGACCCACTCGTGCAACCTGTTTGAGTTGCATAATGTTCATTAAAGCACCAATTTCATTGGAATGGAAAAGTAGGCCGGTTTATCACCCAAGCCCCAACTGTAAACCAGGTATTACGATCAGGAATTTTAAAAAAGTCATTTACAATTTCAAAGCCATAATCACGTGGAATCTGCATGATAGTCATTCAGAGCAAAATATACATCTCCTGTTAGTAAAGCATTTCGAAGGTGAGCCTAAATAAGTCATGGTGAAATTTAATAAGAAACATTGAAAGATCACTTTTTATCATTGCAATTTGAATTAAGCCATAAATAATAAATAATTATAAAGACGTTTTATCGAAAGCGTCATAAAACATTCGTAATCCTAAGCAAACTGAATATCGCTACGGCAAATTTTCCACTTGCAACCCTGAGCAATAAAATTTTACTGCAGTTAGCCTCCCTCGCCGAGCTGCACTTCCTTCAAAGAGTCAGGCGGTGTGTGCGAGCAAATAAACGATAGCTTCCCGAAGATAATGGCCTGCTGAAATCACACTCGCACCTTGCAGCACCTTTGGCAGTTGAATCGTTAAATCGCGATCCTGCACTGATCAAGAAATTCTTCGCATTCTACGCACGTGCCCGGTCGCACACTTCCGAAACCGGTCATCAGCTACTATTAGTTAGATTAGAGCTCTGTTGTGCTGAGTTTCTACGAACGGCGGTTAATCATCGCCTCCTACGATAATGGGCGAGTTGTATTCCGTCACCGCTGCAGCGGCGTTGCGCTGCCATCGGTGAAACGAAGAAAAATGATACCGCGCGGTGTTCCTTTGTTGTTTATGTTGGAACGAAAAACAAAAACATAATCAGTAGAGACAAACAGAAGCGCGGTTCTGACTCGACTCGACAACGTTTAGTCTTGTGGTGTCAGCAACGCGGCAATAAAAACCGATCACAAGAATTTGTTTTCATTTATCATACCGTCGTCGCCGCCGCCGCGTCCTCGACTCCCGTTTCACGACCGCATCGCATCCGTTATCATCATCTCGCGTGAGTTGCAACAAAATGGGTCTGTTGTGGAAGAATATTTCTGAATAAATTCTTCATTAATAATTTCAATTGTTTCAGCGGGGAATTCACATGCACACACACATTCGTATTTGTTGATAGATCGCCACGGATAGAAACGAAAAGAATAGCAGGCATTGTTTATGTGCGGGCATTTAGCACAGTGAGGACGTGGCCGGCGACGACTGGCGAATAATTTCCATAGAATGTGGCAAGGACACGGCAGTCGTCGCCGTTGTCGCCGTCTTCGTGGTTGATATGCAAATCCAAATTGAATCGTGACGCATACGGCGGCTTCTACCGAACCAGTTGAAGACTCGGAATGAGTTCATAACCCCGCACAAAGCCAACGCGGCTAAATTATTTTTAAAACTTGAATGAAATTACGCTCGTTCTTCCGTGGAAAACTTGCGCTGCTGGCTGCTGCAACACAGTGCACATAAATTACCGAGTCTTGGTGGACTAATTGGTCACGGATTCGTGGTGAGTACCTCAATTTGGAGCCCTGCAGGAAAAAAGTGCATTTTTTGCGGAGCAAAAATTACCATGCCAGTCAGTCAGAGCACTCGAACGAACGGTCGGTCACGCATGAGGAAGCTCAGCGGAATTCACCCTCAAGGGCGAAAACAGAAACGTGCCTTGCCGTCGACGTCGTCGAGTCGATCCGCTTCGACATCGACTCTCCCACTGAGTTGAGAATGCAATTTCCGCCGAATCGAAACATAAAATTTAATCTTTCGTGGGCGTTATCGTCTTGGCGAAAAACAAAAAAAAACTTTGCGACTCGGTAATTAGCATTCCGAAATTGAAAGACCGCCGAAAATCCATCAAACCGAGTAATCAGCAACGGTCAACGGTCGTCGAACGTACAGTTATTGAAGCAAACCCCGCCAGCCATGCTTACAATCGGACAGTTAAAACGATCGGTCGGTCACATAAAATTTTTGGTCTGCAATCGATAACGGTGCGCCGCCAGTTTCGATCGGTGTCGTCGTTGTCACCACCCGAACCTCAAAGTTTGAACTCGAACTCGCATATGACATTCATCATCAATCGTCGGTGGTCTGATGGCCACCGATGACAGTAAACATTCGGGCAATATGGATTCAAAACAAACCCAGCGGTTATTGGAATGAAAATATTTATCCAGCCGCTAGTGCGTGGGCCAGTGTTACCACATTCACAGATTTATCTTTATTTCCAAGATTTTTCACCTTTTTTTTTCAAAGATATCTTTGAAAAAGATCAAAGATTTTAGAAATTTCACAGATTTCAAAGATTTTTAAAAATATCAAAATCTATGAAGATTTTTTTTACTTTCCGTGTTTGTTAAAAGCAGACGTGCCCTAATTTGGCCAATGAGGCATTTATTGCAATCTGTCAAATTTTTCGTTCGGTTTCCAGCTGTTTCCAGTACTCGTTCGTTGAAAAAATAATCATCTACTTTCCTCCTTTGCTTTCCACTTTTGAATTTGAATACGCACACTACTACTCAGTAGAATCAGTCTTCGTGTCGTTTGAAATCCATGAAACGCAGCGGTTTGCAACGTGTGGTTCGAGTAGAATCAGAACCATTAAATTCTCGATTAAATTACTGTTTACCTTGTTCGCGTTTAGTGAAAATTTTAAAATAATAGTGATCCATTATCTTTTTTGATGTAAGTAAATCCGTTTGAAATGTTAAGCGCGTAAAATCTACTGGGTTGAAATAATGGTTTGCTTATACTTTTTGGCCTCCTGGAAACCTAGATCTAGGTTATGTAATGTTAAAAAAGTGCGTTTTCGGCGTGAAATAATAGCCTTTTGGTACTACTTTGTTGTACTAGAATGACAAAAAGATGAAACAATTTAAAGTGTAAAACCTATGCAGCCAATTCTCTAATGGAATGATTTGTTTAGCTAGAACTGTCTATAAGGTGTTCATTTCTTATGGCCGATTTCTTCTCCGCTTAGTGCTTAAACCAAGTTTAAGCGTATGGGTATCTTAAGCAGTGCTTTCCCATACGTTTAAACCTGGTTTAGCGCCTAAGCGGAGGTGAAGAAATTGGCCATTAGTCTATTCGCTACAAATGTATCAGTGCTTAGTTAATTTTTTATTGTTATCTTAAAAGAGTCTGGTGCTCCTGGTGGTGATTGATATTTGTTTATCTCTCTTGTTTATTTTTAGTTACCCTCATACTAAAAGCAGAACCGCCAAAGAAAATGTACGGGAAAACAACGTCGAAGAACAAAGGCCGCAGCAGCAATACAATGGATAAATATTAGTCCAAGCTGTTCTCGCGGAGTTCCTTTCCTAATGCAGTTTCGGTTACGGAGCCAGGTAAATATTATTCAGTACAAATTTACGGCATTTTCGGTTTTAAAAATATTAAAACGGTGAAGACCATTGGCAGAAAATATGTTTTCCTGATATAAGGTCGCGATGATGTCAATAAAATTTTGCTTGCAGCGATTATGCGACAGAGTCGACAGTCTCTTATTTATGTTACCTTCAACTGTAAGTTCTGTGGTCTAATGAGGAGAACTGAAGCAAGTTCCGTGATAATTTGTCTTGTAGCAACTTTACCTGCTGCAGATAAAACTACCTGCTGTATTCAAGTGGGCAAAACAAAATGATTTTATAAGCTACATACATTTATTGATTGATTGATTTCACAAAACCTGAACCTTGTAAGGCAATGATCATTTTCTATGCATATGGCAATATATTCGGAATAGCGGCGATGTTTAAATAACATTTTAAAACAGAAAACAATCACTGATTTATAGATTTTCAGTCTCGAATTCAATACCAAATTTTCAAAACGATTTATCTGCTTTTGTAAACAAAGATTCAAACGTCAATTTGATGATTTGAAAAGATCTCGTTCATCTTTGTTTTTTTTGCATTTTACAGAGACAATATCATTTCTTTAAAATTTAAAATGAACATTTAGTCCTTCTGAACTTTAACATTTCTCTCTTTCTCGCAATTAGAATCGAAAAGGCGTTGCTGTATTGGTCGATTACTTTTAATCGATTTTATATTTTGTTAATAAGTCAATTGGTTTGTATATTAGCTACAACCGTGATTGATGACTGCAACAAGGAACCATTCTTTATCACACCAAACCATCAAATCTTCGCAAACTACTGCAGCGAGACTTTCACATATTTTATTCCATATTTACATATTCGTTAATTCTAGCAGGCAATGCACTATCCGAAAATACTGGTGTGACATTAGCATAATGTAAACAGGAATTTTCATCTGCTATAAAGTGTTTAAAGTGTTTACATTATGCTGATGGCACGATAGTATAGTCGGATAGTGCATTGTCCGCTAGAACTAGGGTTCTGGATTTTACCGTTCCACATATCAGTCAAACTACCTGCATGAATTGTGATGTGTAACTATGTATATAAGTATGAGCAAAAAAAAAATTCCCAGGAATTCGGTCCGATTGTTCGCTAATGAGAAATAGTGTGCGGCCAGATTAGACGCACAGTACGAATCGGATCGAATCCATACGATTTGACAGCTCCGTATTATTGATTGTTATTCTTTTACGTGCATTTTTCGCGCGACGTCACGTAGACCCGTCTAATCTGACATCAACCTTTAATCTGACATCAATACTTTGGGATCTTTTTGCTTTACATTTGACGTCGCATCGCACATCGTTTTTACTCTGGCACGCACCTAAAGCTGTGTTTGTGCTTTTGTAAACATAATAATGTAATTTGTTCACATAAGCTTATTTACGACTAATTTGCACATGCGTGTATTTTAATTTGTGCAGATGTAGCTGTCACTGCATTGTGTGATACCGAAGCCCCAACACATATCCAAGGTGATCGCGATCCTGTTTCAGAACCCGAACGGCGAATAACGAAATCGGAGAAAAAAGTATTTATGCAGAAGTTTAAAAAGGAATGGTTGAATACATCCGGCTTTCAATGTTTTGAGCAGTATGAAAATGATACCAACTATGTTTGGTGCAAAATTTGCCTTGAGAAGCTCAATATTGCAAAGGGAGGCAAATCGAACCTTAGTTCCCATTTGGGCACCAAGCGCCATAAAGAAGCTTCAACAAAAATTGTTACCGACAATCCAAAAATCAGTAAACTAACTTCAAACTCAAGCACGGTTTCCGAAGCGGAATTGAAAATAAGTGGATGGGCTGTCGAGAATAATATTTCATTCGCAGCGGTTGATAAGCTCACTGACATGTTGAAAACTCTTGATCCTGATTCGAAGCTATTTTCGAAGATATCGTTGGGCAGAACGAAGGCCACCGCAATAGTAAATGGAGTGATTGCCGAGGTTCAACACGACGAGCTGGTGAAAATGATGCAAACTTCACGTTTCTCGCTTATAATCGATGAGTCAACCGACATTGGGGCTGTAAAAACACTGGTGATGGTTATCAGGATGGTAGAAGATGATAGTGATGAGTTATACAGGGTAATTTATTTTCTATAGTACTGTTCAATGGGAGATC
This sequence comes from Armigeres subalbatus, assembly GCF_024139115.2. Lineage (NCBI taxonomy): Eukaryota > Metazoa > Arthropoda > Insecta > Diptera > Culicidae > Armigeres > Armigeres subalbatus. The sequence continues at coordinate 257,444,788 of NC_085139.1, read as the reverse complement.
AAAGTAAATTACAATTGCTTTCGGGTTTGTTTTCTCTTTTATTCGACCTTTTTAATCTCGATGCAAAAATTAGTTTGAAGTATCTTGAAGTACAGTAGCCGTTCGATAACTGCAAAATGTTTACTTTTCAGTTAACGAATGCCGTTCGATAACTGCAACGCATTCTAGACGTCAAACGGTTGTCAATCGACGTCAGATGCAATAAAAGTGCATCTAAATGTGCAGCGCAATGCAGCTGTCATTGAGTCTGACATCAGTTTGAAGGTTAGCGGTCCGATAACTGCAAAACTGTTGCAACTATCGAATTGCAGTTAAAAAGCATTGTAGTTAAATGACTTACAGCTATCGAACGTCTACTGTAAAAACAAACTCGAATAAGGTAAATTCAAATAAGTTCGAACTGCCTAATTGAACAGGGTTCTAATTAACGTTTTTTCTTCAACTTAATATTTCAACATTACAGGTCAGAGATTTTCTCTACAAAGCAGCTGAGCTTCACCTTGCTGATCACAAAACCATCTACGACACTATCATCAAACAGTTTCAAATCGACGGTATTTACTATAAAAAGAATCTGGTTGCTTTCGGGTCCGATGGAGCATAAGTCATGATGGGGTTGGAAAGATCAGTTATGAAGCTTTTGAAAAATGATTGTCCAAACTTAATTATCATAAAATGCACCTGTCACTCGTTGGCTCTTTGTGCAAGCTACGCTTGCGAAAAGCTTCCAATGTATTTGGAACAGCTTATGCGAGACATCTACAGCTATCTCTCATGCAGTCCAAAGCGTTCCAAAGAGTTTGAACTTGTCCAAAGCATACTGGAAGTAAAGCCGTTGAAAGTGTTGCATCCTTCTGCCACCAGGTGGCTTTCATTGGAATCCGTCGTTAAAAGGAATATTGAACGATTCTCAGAGTTGGTCATGTTTTTTTCTCTTCAGTACAATTGCGATAAGAATCAAACGGCGAATCGGATTTTATGCCATCGTAAAGATCCAATGACAATGGCACTTCTTTATTTTTTTAAATATGTGCCTCCAATCATTAACAAATCAAACCGGCTCTTTCAGTCTGAAACTCCTGAGGTCTGCAACATGCATAACGAGCTGAAATCTCTGTTGATGATTCTGCTCGCAAACGTTTGCACCGAAAACTACTTAAAAAACTTCGACAATGTTAAGATGAATGATTTCGAGAAGCATCTGCGGAAGAAATCGGACATCTATGTCGGCATAAAGGCAGAAGAACACCTTAAATCCAGTTCAACAGACGAATCAACGAAGGATGCTTTTTACACAATAGCCTCTACGTCGAACTGATTCGAAACATCTCCAAGCAATTTGATTTTGATGACCCAGTACTAAAAATAGCATCGATGATTGATCCCAAAATTCTGGATGAAATTAAAATGAAAGCTTCAATTAAATTCTCAAGATGTTCTCATACTTCTGTGACAGTGATGACAATCAATCAATCGAAAACTAGTTCCGCGAACTAAGGACAATGATGTTATGCAAAACTATTCAACTGAACGAGTCGGACGATACGGAAACATCCTGGAGAAAATTGCTCTGCTATAAACGAGCAAACGGCAAGCTAGCTTTTCCATTGTTAAGGAAGTTTATTTCATGCTTCTTACTTATACCACATTCATCAGCAGCGGTTGAAAGGGTTTCTTTAGCAATATAATCTTAACAAAACTGAAATTTGAAAACGCTTGAGTACAGACTCAATGAATGTCATATTCCGGTCCAAATGTTTTATAAAGGGGAAAGAGGGAATTAAAAACATTTCATTAACTTCCGAGCTAAAATCAAAATTTAACAAATCAATGTATGCACATCACACGCGAGATCACACCCACACGTAAACCCAATTGTTATTGTTATTCATCGAAAAATTGAATAGAAAATGAAATTTCTAATTTTATGTTGCCATACATCTATTACTTAATGAATCCGAAACTATGCTGTATAAAATATCAAAAACCATCAGAAAAGCTCGTACACTAGCCGTTCTATTTCTGAAACGTGTTTACTTTTCAATTTACGAATGATAAGAAAATTATTTTGAGCTTTTTAGTGGAATGTTTTCTACTGTACCTCTGGTTGGGAAAATTTTAAATCAACTTTTATTTGGACAAATCTTAATTTTGATGATAGCTTGTTAAATATTTATGTTTTGAAATAAGTGATGAACATTCTAATGAAAAAAAAAAACAATCTTATAACTCAATTAAAAAAATCATGCCATAAACAAGTAAAATTGCACTTCGAATCGAAACATGGATTTCATTTCTGATTTTAATAAGGTTTCACAGATTAAATCAAAGATTTTTTATGCTAATCACAGATAATTAAGATTTTTTAGCAAGCAAACACAGATGGCTTTGGAAAAAAATGTGGCAACACTGGCGTGGGCAACATCGGCAGCAGTAGCGTCTTTTGATGCGCACACATCAGCAATATGCGATACGATTACAGTTATGGTGATTGGTTTGTTTACAATCAAGAAAAAAACAGAGACCAAGGTGTAAACTTTCGTTGGAAGCACATTATTTATCTATTGTCGATGGCCGTTGAAAGACATGTGGGTCTGTGTCTTTATCGCTGCCATGGGTGCAGCGCTTAGAACGGGACATGGTCGGGTGTTTAATTAAGCGATATCGGCGAACAATAACAAACATTCGGAATTAAGTCATGTTCTAGGAGCTCCGTGACAGTGGTGTGTTTTTTTGCTTTGTAAATTTAGCCCAAAAACTGTTAGCTTAGCATGTCTCTGATGAACTGGCAACGAGGACCACTTCCGATTAGATTCAAACCGAAAAAACAAAGAAAACTTGCAGTACTGCACGGGGTTATCGACACAGCAACTTAAAAACATATGCAGATATTTTTTATCTAAATTTGAAGAGTAAAGTCAAATGATTCATTTAGTGATGGCACTCTTTAGTTTCAAGCATAACATGAACAGTAGACCTGTTCACCATTTTCAAAAGTATTCGAGGTTCAAAGTGTCATCCCTCTAGTTCAATGAGTATCTCGAATGGAGTCTACTGACCAAATTTCAGCCAAATCCATGGAGATTTAGAGGTGCATCAAACGAGATTTGTGATTTTTTAGTCCTTTTCATAGAAATGACGCCTGAATGCATCAATTTTACTCCACGTAATAGGAGCACTAGTGGTTAATAGCTTCTTTAGACTATTATCTACCACTTTGTCATTGATACTAGGATCTTTAGAGTTCTTATTCAGTAGATTTAGGTGAATAAAATGCCTAAAAACCAGAAAATTAATTTTGGGTGCTTCTGGGGGTAGTATAAATTTTCAATATGTGCCCAATTTAATTTTCCGTTCATTTTCTTGAGTGTTGCGGAAGTTTCGTCCATACATCACTTTATTCTGAAAAATAATCTTCAGCATGTAAAAAAATAATGCAGTTTTTATGAAATACTCAACATTTGAATAGAGTAGTCAAGCAAGACCATTCTCCCCATGCTAAATCAATGTTGACTATGATTTATGAGCAATGTCATCCAGTATGCTCAACCCACTGGTATGTATCTAGAGTGGGCTATGTGGTAGTGGCAGGGCCTACAGATCAAGAGGTCTGCGGTTCGAGGCACCTAACAGATTTTTTTATCAATCCAGGTGGCTAATTCCATGTTGTCGATGATCTGTCGCAGTCGGAGACTTATTTCAAATAGAGCGTGATAAAAAACCTTAAAGTTAAAAAACACCCCCTGATTTGTTTGTTACCCTCTCCTTTGTTATTATACCACACTCATGTCACAGACAAAACCGGATCGATCCCTCCCAATATCAAACCATAACCCCAAAATTAGTGGACATAAACTTATTATAAACTCAATAATTGAAGGTTGTTTGAAATTAGTCAGTAATGTACTAACTAGGAGGAGGGTATAGAATCAATCACATTCAAATGTAGTTAACGAGCACGAAAGGTCATTGGAAACATGACATTTTCCATTAGACTTGACAAGAAAAAATGTTTATCTACTCGGCACCTTGAACCGTGGACCTCTTGATCTGCAGGCCCTGACACTACCACCTAGCCCGTTCTAGATTCATACCAGTGGGTTGAGCATACTGGATGACATCGGATGACATAAATCATAGTCGTGTAATAAACAAGCCGAAGATTATTTTTCAGAATAAAGTGATGTATGGATAAACCAACGATTAATACATCGATGGGAGCTTAGCTTATATTGTGTATTGTGTCCAAAAATCTCAGGTGTATGTTTTTCTATCAAAAGTTATGTACGATTTACCAAATTATGTTTGAAGGCGAACATTATTTTTATGGTTAATATGATACCTCGACGTCAGTTTCTTGATTTCATACACTATTCTAAGCCAAATATGTTTCGAAAATTAAAAGCATATCTACAACAGTATTTTATTTGAAGGGCGTTTTGAGCATAACGGAGCCGTATTCAAGTTATTGTATTAAATAATTCAAGAATTTTGGTATTGGTAAATCGTACATAACTTTTGATAAAAAAAAACATACACCTGATATTTTTGGACATAATGCACAATATAAGGATACTCCATTCGGCGTAGATTCATCGAAGAGCTGTAGCCCATCAAGTATCAAGTAGTATCACAATATAAGCTAAGTTTTACATCGATGTATCAATATTTAAAAATCGGTGGTTGCGACCTTGCGGAAAAATAGTTTTCAAAAAGACATCCAAGATGGCGATCAAATTCAATATGGCTGATTCTATTTTTATTATTGCAAATTGAGGATACACTCTTCCTCTCTCCAACGATATGCTGATCTCTAAGATCGGTTGAGGAATGTTGGAGTTATGACAGTTTTGGTGAGTCAAGAATTGACAAAAATCGAGGGGTCTATTAAAATGATATCGTGTATAACTAACGAGGGGTTCATCTTTCTGAAGAATTTTACTCGGATACTTAATATACTCGCCAAAAGCACCTAATCTATCATCTGCAACATTTTTGAGAAAATACTTGATACTGCCAAGTTGATTTCTTTAAAATATCCGCCACCATCGACGTGGTTGGGCAGTACTATATCTGAACTTCACGTCGATCACATAAGTCTCGCACAAATGCAAACTGCTATACTTTAGGATTTTGATGAACAGGCACTGGTCCGTTGAACTCCTGCTAAATCCAAGCTCCGTCAAGACTTCCGTAAGTTACTCAAACCATCATCGAGTAGACTATTTCAAACCATTGATACTTCCTATCAGCCTGCGAGCCCAGTCGTCCGTATCAGGGACTTCATAACGTGGAGGTTGCTTCATAAATATCTCCTCTTCGATGTTCCCATAAAGATACGCAGACTTTGCAACAATCACCAATGAATTTCGCATAGTCGTTCGACTTACAACCGCCGCGTAGTCTTGATCGAAGTCTACACCTTTTTTTTGGTTATAACTTACTGATTATGGTTCGACTGTACGTTTTAATTATGTTTATTGAACGGCTCCTCAGTCTTACAATTATTACAACGAGTTTATTATTCATCCGACGTTTCGACTCGGGGATTGTGTCTTTCTTAAGGGGAAAAACAACACAGGGTGTCGACTACCTGGAAAAACCAGGAACGTCAGGGAAAGTCAGGGAATTTCATTTTGGACCTGGAATGTCAGGGAAAGTCAGGGAATTTTGATTGAGGTCAGGGAAAAAAATCACAAACCCAATATTGATATTTATTTATAGTGTTTTTTTTTATTTCTAGCAATGTATACTAAACTAAGGACACTTATGACAATGAAACTCTGAACCAATTTTAATCCATTGAAAAGGGACCGATAAAAGTACTGAAACGTCGGATCCGGATCAGAATTAATATTGCGCTTTAGCTGGTCATCAGACTGCATAACCGATAAACAATACTCTGAGGCAGTTATATTCGACAACCGCCTCCACTATCAAGCTGTAAAGATTTTTTTGTGGCTGTTGGCAGTCTCTAGACTAAAAGTCTACTACGAGGCCTTTTCATGTTCCCCATTGTGATCGAGTTTGTTTCTATTAATCTCTAAGCAATAACAGAGGTTAAAAGCCACGTTGCTCAAATGGTCACTGTTGAGACCTGATAGAATTTTTTTAACTCCCCTTTTATTTTTTAGATTATTTAGTTTGAGTGATTTTGTGTCGGAGTCGTTTTGAATTGTTTGCAGTTTCCTTATTACTAGCGTTTGAGTCATGTTCCCATCAAGCAAAATAAGTTCTGCAAATTTGTTCAAATACCGACAATGGGTCAAATGGGGGTGAGAATGGGTCACTGTTTCAGCTACTTAGAATGCTTGTAGAATAGATTGAATGTATCTGAGGGCAAGAAGACTAAAATATAAGAGACCTTTTTGAACGATTTTGCTGTACGACCTCCAGACTGCCGGTGAGAGCGTTGACTCATTCTCACCCCCCCAGACCCATTGTCACCCCCGATGGCGGTACTTAATCATCAATCGGGAGAGTCATTCCTTATAAAATTATGTTGATGTACTTATGATATAGGAACATTTCATATAATGCGATCTATCCTGATGAATTTTAATTGCTGACTAGTAACCAACTCTAATTAAAAACCTAATATATCACATTACTTTCTGATGAAAATGTAACGCCCAAATGTTTGAAAACTATCTCGTGAAAGCAGGCCAAACTGAATCAAATGACTGAAATAGGCTTTTATTCAGAACCGTTCAACATACAATCAACTAGGAAGATTGTTAAAAAATAAAACGATGAATATTATCTCTAAACAAGATTCTGTAGGTAATGTTTTAAAAACATTTCGGGAACGTCCATTTGATGATGGGCTTGCAGTCATTGGTCGATCCTCACGTCCTTAGGTGGTCAAAATAATGGTCTTGCAGAGAGAATGACAGTGGATAAAAGAGCATCATAATATATTACGGTCTACCTCACATACGTAGGTGGCGAAGGTCTCAATTAAACGTCACACGATACTCCATAATTATGATAGGACGCAAGAGGCGGAATGTTGTTATCAACAATAATGTTTCAGTTTTACATTCGCTGCTGACGTTTTTTAAACAACTTGATCGGGAAATATTCTGCTTGATCTATGATAATTTTGTACAGAAATTACCTCAGAATTCTCACTGATAAGTAAAAATCACAAAAATCTCCTCTATAGATGTTCAGTAGATTTTTTTCAAAAGCTCTACTCCAAAAACTTGGTAGATTGTATAGTATTTACTCAAATTTAAATTGAATATCTTCGTGAAAGAATCTATAAATTGAAGACGGTGTTCAAATTAATAATACAGACCAAATTATTTAAAGTATTGCAGTGGCTAAAGTGTTTTGCTGGGCTTACTGTCATACATACTTGAGAGCCAATGGAGGTTTCTCGATGTTCTCGAAAATACCTAATCCGTACGATTTTTTACGGCATTAGAAGGATTTCTAGAAGCTTCTCCGACTGTTTGGAAGTTCAAAAGTCGTGTCAAAAGATACAAGAGTTCACACAAATTTCCAGAAAGATAATGAATACTTCAATGATTTGAAGAAGTCCATCAGTTGTCTTGGATGTCTATATTGCGACTCCAGGGAGTCCGTGAGAATTCCTAATGGTGGATGAAGGCACCAGAAAACTTATAACATTGATTGGAGCCAATTTTAGAAACCTGTAAAATCTTATTTTAGGCTGTTACGCTTTTTTTAAATGTTGGTCTAGAAATATGAAAATCTTTCAGGAGTTATGCGCATTTACTTGAATCTTTGTGAACGACCAGAATTACCTATATACAAATCCTTAATGTTCTGTTTCTAGAAGTGATAAGGTTTCTAGTAGCTCAGGAACTCATATGGACTTACATGATTTCACACATGCAGAGATTTTATTACGTTTCTAGGAATTAAAAAAAACATTTTTCATATCTGGAATTTTTTGAGGAATGGTCTGGAAAGTCAGGGAAAGTCAGGGAATTTTATTTTCAAATTTGAGTCGACACCCTGCACCAAAATATTTCCCTTTGAAAAAGACACAATCCCTGTGTCGAAACGTCGGGTAAATAATAAACTCGTTGTAATAATTGTAAGACTGAGTAGTCGTTCAATAAACAATTTGGTTATAACCTTGGGCTTCAACCCTATTCTTAAACTTGACGATTTCACCAGTTTCGTTTTCTTTAAATTTGAAAATCCATCGGCTACCAATGATTTCTCGGTCACATGGCTTTTGTACCAGCTCTCAAGTCCTTGGCATGGGACAGCATCTTGTCGTCCATGGCATGCATTCACATTTTTTTCTCAGGAGACTCCATAACTTCACTAACTGTCGTCGGCTCTTGATGTGAACACTTTGCAATACCTACTACATTTATTTATTTATTTCTTCGTCTTGAATTATAAAAAAAAACTCCTCAGACTGCTTCTTATCTAATATTTCGTATTCTATTCTTAAAAACTAGTTTAGACACATTAAAATCAAAAACAGCACTTGCACTATTAAACGACCGAAAACAGTTTTCCAGAGGGTTGTTAAAACCATATGACGTCCTGTGACGCTGAATCATAATAAGATCGCGTTCACGCAGACGCCGAGAAGGAGCGTAAAACGTAACGTTTTGCAATAAATATGGACACTGCACGACATTTTTTAAAATATCAAAAACAAACGGCCTTTGCAGATTAGTCCGACGAAGCGCAAGTGTCTCCAGGCCTATAAGTTTGCAGCGGCTGGAATAGTCCGGGAGGTTTACAGAATCATTCCAGGGAAGCCGACGCAGGGCGTATCTGATGAAACATCGTTGAACCTTTTCAATCCTGATAGATTGTGTCACGTGGTATGGGGACCACACACATACTGCATACTCCAAGATACTTCGCACCGTTGAACAGTACAGTGCTTTGAGTGCATAGATGTCCGTGAAGTTCTTTTGTATTTCGACGAATGAAACCCAATGCAGCAAATGCTTTCGCGGTAGTCATGCTGATGTGCTCATTAAAACGAAGCTTGGTATCAATGGTCACCCCCAAATCGCGGATCAAATCTACACGTTCTAATTGAGTGGAACCTATCGTATACCCATTTTCGATACGTGTATTTCGGCGAGAAAAACGATATAGCTTTGCATCTGGTTATGTTGAGCGCCATTCCATTTTCCGAACACCACAGTTGGAGTTCGTCTATATCGACTTGAAGCGAACAACAATCGAGATGTGATGAAATTGCTTTTTAGGTCGTCAGCATACAGTAACTGGCCTGATTTTAGCCGACTACATAGGTCGTTTATAAACAGTACAAAGATTAAAGGTCCAAGTACACTTCCTTGCGGGACACCGGACGTAATGGTAAACGCGCGTGAACGAGAGCTATTCAATCTGACGAAGGCCTTTCTTCCACTTAAATATGAGTGCAGCCATTGCGTTATCCAGTCGGGAAAACCCAGATATTTGAATTTCTTGATAGTGAGCTCGTGGGGAACTTTGTCGAAGGCCTTCACAGTAAAAAATAAAAAGTAATATCACATCAGATTTGATGCACATCATCGCCGTCGTAAATATAATGTTATATTACATTATGTTGACGTAACCAAAAGTTGACGTACTTGATAATTCTTTTTCAAATTAAAGCCGTGTAATTCATTTGCGACGTAATATTTGTGATGTAACTGAAAAACGACGTAAAAACAGGTCAGGATGAATCCCGGTATTCGGATAGTTTTCTTTCATGTTCGAAAATACATTTTCAGATGCAACAATTTCGAATTTTATTTATTCAAATCGAATTTTATTGTATGCACAAAAACTTGAACTTTTAATTTTAAAAAATGTAATATTTTTTTATAAATATTTTTTTAGTCAATTATTTTTAATTTTTAATTATTAATATTCAATTTCAAAGTTAAATTTTAATTGTTTTAAAGATATATATATTTCATTCAACTAATTTAATTCACTAAATATTTTAGCATTATTTATGTATTATATTTCATCGGCGGTGACGTGGCGGCGTCACCTTGTTGGTTATCGGCAAAGTAGGCGGGGGAATTTACTCGAAAGTTTTTTCAGGAAGTCCTCCGGAAATCGCTTAGGAAATTCCTCCAAAAATTTCTTTAGAAGATTTTCCTAAAATACTTCAGAAAGTTCCTCTAGGAAATCGTCCGGAAGTTTGTCTGGAAATTCCTCCAGATACTTCTTTGCAAATACCTCCACGAATTCCATTGGAAACTCTCCCAGAAATTCCACTGAAAATTCTTATAGCAATACTCCAGAATTCCTCCGGAAGCTCCTCCAGGAATTCCTCCAGAAGCTACTCCAAGAATTCCTCCAGAAGCTCCTCCAGGAATTGCTCCAGAAGCTCCTCCAAGAATTTCTTCGGATGTTCCTTTAGCAATTCCTGCCGTTAATCCTCAGGAAATTCCTCCAGGAATTCATCAGGAACTTCCTTCAGGAATTCCTCAGGAACTTCCTCAGGGTATTTTTCTCCGGGAGTTCCTTCAGGAATTCCTCCGGAAGTTCCTCCGGAAGTTCCTCCAGCAATTCCTTCGGAAGCTCATCCAGAAATAAATTCGGAAGTTCCTTCTGGAATTCTTCCGGAAATTCCTACGAAATTCTTCCACGACATCCTAGGTCAGTTCCTCCAGGAATTCCTCCGGAAGTTCCTCCAGGAATTCCTCCGGAAGTTCCTCCAGGAATTCCTCCGGAAGTTCCTCCAGGAATTCCTCCGGAAGTTCCTCCAGGAATTCCTCCGGAAGTTCCTCCAGGAATTCCTCCGGAAGTTCCTCCAGGAATTCCTCCGGAAGTTCCTCCAGGAATTCCTCCGGAAGTTCCTCCAGGAATTCCTCCGGAAGTTCCTCCAGGAATTCCTCCGAAGTTCCTCCAGGAATTCCTCCGAAGTTCCTCCAGGAATTCCTCCGAAGTTCCTCCAGGAATTCCTCCGGAAGTTCCTCCGGAAGTTCCTCCAGGAATGCCTCCGGGAGTTCCTCCAGGAGTTCCTCCGTCAGTGCCGCCAGGAATTCCTCCGAAAGTTCCTCCAGGAATTCCTCCGGAAGTTCCTCCAGGAATTCCTCCGGAAGTTCCTCCAGGAATTCCTCCGGAAGTTCCTCCAGGAATTCCTCCGGAAGTTCCTCCAGGAATTCCTCCGGAAGTTCCTCCAGGAATTCCTCCGAAAGTTCCTCCAGGAATTCCTCCGGAAGTACCTCCAGGAATTCCTCCGGAGTTCCTCCAGGAATTCCTCCGGAAGTTCCTCCAGAAATTCCTCCGGAGTTCCTCCAGGAATTCCTCCGCAAATTCTTCCAGGAACTCCTCCGGAAGTTCCTCCAGGGATTCCTCCGGGAGTTCCTCCAGGAATTCCCCCGGAAAGTTCCTCCAGGAATTCCTCCGAAAGTTCCTCCAGGAATTCCTCCGGATCTTCCTCCAGGAATTCCTCCGGAAGCTCCTCCAGGAATTCCTCCGGAAGCTCCTCCAGGAATTCCTCCGGAAATTCCTCCAGGAATTCCTCCGGAAGTTCCTCCACGAATTCCTCCGGAAGCTCCTCCAGGAATTCCTCCGGAAGTTCCTCCAGGAATTCCTCCGGAATTCCTCCGAAAGGCTCCGTAAATTCTTTCAGGAAATCCTTTGGAAGTTCCTCCAGGAATTCCTCCGGAAGTTCCTCCAGGAATTCCTCCGGAAGTTCCTCCAGGAATTCCTCCGGAAGTTCCTCCAGGAATTCCTCCGGAAGTTCCTCCAGGAATTCCTCCGGAAGTTCCTCCAGGAATTCCTCCGGAAGTTTCTCCAGGAATTCCTCAGGAAGTTCCTCCAGGAATTCCTCAGGAAGTTCCGCCAGGAATTCCTCAGGAAGTTCCGCCAGGAATTCCTCCAGAAATTCCTCCGGAAGTTACTCCAGGAATTCCTCCGGAAGTTCCTCAAGGAATTCCTCCGAAAGTTCCTCCAGGAATTCATCCAAAACCTCCTCCAAAAGTTCCTCCAACAAAAGTTTTTCCAGGAATTCCTCAAGGAAATACACCGGAAGCTCCTTCGGAGAAACTTCCAGAGGAATTCCTTGTGAAACTTCCGGAGGAATTTTTGGTGTAGCTTCCGCAGGAATTATTGGTGGACCTTCCAGAGGAATTCCGGGTGGAACTTCTGGAGGAATTCTGAGAGGAACTTCCGGAGGAATTCCTGGTGGAACTTCCGGAGAAATCCCTGGACGAACTTCCGGAGGAATTCCTGGAGGAACTTTCGGAAGTATTTCTGAAGGAACTTCCGGAGGGATTCCTGATGGAACTTCCGGAGGAATTGCTGGTGGAACTTCCGGAGGAATTCCTGGTAGAACTTCTGGAGGTATTCCTGGTGGAACTTCTGGAGGAATTCCTGGTGGAACATCTGAAGGAATTCCTGGTGGAAATTCCGGAGAAATTCCTTGAGAAACTTCCATAAGAGTTCCTGGAGGAACTTCCTGTGGCATTCCTTAAGGATTTTCCCGAGGAATTCCGTGATGAACTTCCGTGAGAATTCCACGAGGAGCATCGTGAGGAATTCCTGGAGGAACTTCCGGAGGAATTCCTTGAAGAACTTCCGGAGGAATTCCTTGAGGAACTTCCGGAGGAATTCCTTGAGGAACTTCCGGGGGAATTCCTTGAGAAACTTCCGGAGAAATTCTTTGAGGAACTTCCGGAGGAATTCCTTGAGGAACTTCCGGAGGTATTCTTTGAGGAACTTCCGGAGGAATTCCTGGCGGAACTTCCGGAGGAATTCCTGGAGGAAATTCCGGAGGGATATCTGGAGGAGTACTTGGAGGAACTTCCGGAGAAATGCCTGGAGGAACTTCTGAAGGAATACTTGGAGGAATTCGTGTTGGAACTTCCGGAGGAATTCCTGGAGCAACTACTGGGGGAATACCTGGAGGAATTTCCGGGGGAATTCCTCGAGGAACTTCCGGGGGAATTCCTCGAAGAACTTCCGAGAGAATTCCTTGAGGAACTTCCAGGGGAATTCCATGAAGAACTTCCGGAGGAATTCCAGGAGGAACTTCCGGAGGAACTCTCGGAGCAATACTTTGAGGAACTTGTGGAAGCTTACTTGGAGGAATTTCCGGAGGATTTCGTGTAGGAACTACCAGAGGAATTCGTGGAGGAACTATCGGAGGAATACCTGGAGGAACTTTCGGAGGAACTCGTGGAGGAACTTCTGGAGGATCTTCTAGAGGATTTTCCTTAGGAATTCCTGGAGGAACTTTCGGAGGAATTCCTGCAGAATCTTCCGGAGCAATTCCTGGAGGAACTTCCGAAAAAAATATTATAGGCGTTCCTGAAGGAGCTTTCGAATGAATTGCTGGATGAACTTGCGGAGGAATTCCTGAGTTAAGTTTCTCTTGGAATTAATAGATGAACTTCGTTGAAATTCCTTGAGGAATTTGCTGACGATTTCCTGGAGCAATTTGCGGAGGAATTTCTGGAGAAACTTGTGGAGGAATTCCTGGAGGAACTTGCGGATTAATTTCCAAAAGAACCTCCGGAGAAACTTCTAGAGTAATTGCTGAAGGTATTTTTGAAGCAGATTTTGGAGTCAATTCCAAATGAACTCCAAGAGGAATATCCTATGAAACTGGAGGAATACCAGGAGGAACTTGTGGAGAAACTTCCAAAAGAACCTCCGGAGAAACTTCTAGAGTAATTGCAGAAGGTATTTTTGAAGCAGATTTTGGAGTAAATTCCAATGAACTCCAAGAGGAATATCCTATGAAGCTCCTAGAGAAATTTCCAAAGGAACTCTAGGAGGAATTTCTGAAGTAACTTTTGGTAGACTTTTCAGAGTAACTTTTGAAGGAATTTCCGGAGATATTTTTAAAGGAATTTCCGAAGGAACACGTGGAAGAATTTCGGAAAGAACTCCTGAAGGAATCTCCAAAGGAATTTCCGTAGAAACTGGATTAAAATTTTTCAAATTATATTTTTTTTTATGAATGATTTGTTTATCGGCTTTATCATTCAGTTCTACTTAAAGTATGAAGGAGTAGATAATCGAAAGATAATTGAAAATCATCAGATTGAAAGCCGTTCGCTAGGGCGCGAAAAAGAAACGATAGAGGGTGAAAGGGAGAAAGGCAGACCATCTATTGAACAGCACAATGTTTCAATTATGAAAATATAATTTTATAATCATTATTTTTTTCAAGTTTTCATTTTTAGCTCTTGTTTTTTTTTTATTGTTTTTAATTTTAGAATTTAAATTTTTTTCAGATCTTCAAATTGCAAAATATTTTGAATTTTTAGTTCATACTTTTATAATTGACGGAAAACTTCAGTTCCGGCATAGCACTTCACTATAGAAATAGCCTACTAGACATCACTATTATTTTCAATCATTTGGTAAAAATCCGTAGAGCGTTTACAACAAGTAGGGAAACTGCTCCTGGATTTCATCTCATAGCACCGATGTTCATCTCATTAAAAACAAAGCAATGGTAAGGAACTTGATTTTTTCCTTAAATTTGTTTATTATTTTTCTCATGTTTACAAGAAGAAGCGACGAATTTGGTGCCGTATTTCTTTGTTTCGCGTTGAGATGAATATATGTTCAGTGAGATGGAGATCGAGACAAAAACTATGTTCGTTTACTGTCTGAAAAGCTGCTGAGATTCCGCATGATCATTCGATCAGCAACAAAGCAAAAATGAGTTAAAAACCCAGATTAATCCACCTAGCGGTGATGATGCCTTTCTCGTGCATCGTAAAATGTACTGAAAAAATCACATAGGAAAGGTCAAAAAAGCACTTTAGGGGGATAGATCGCATATTTTCTATCATTTTGCATGTTTTTGCATTAATTACTATGCATTTCCACCATTCTTGAAAAAAAAATTTTTTCTCCGATTTTGAATTTTTTTTTTCCAAGGGGGGACCCTTGGGAAAAAACAATGATTTTTCAATAATTCCGAAATGCAATGTCCGATCAGGCCAATTTTCAATAGCAAACAATGGGACCGCATTCCCCGTCGAATGCAACTTGTTGCGAGTAAATCGGGTAATGCTAAGTTCCAAAAAGTGTGTCTACAAAATTTGTACACATACACACATACACACACACATACATACATACACACAAACAGACATCACCTCAATTCGTCGAGCTGAGTTGATTGGTATATAACACTATGGGTCGCTGAGCCTTCTATCAAAAGTTTGGTTTTGGAGTGAAATTATAGCCTTTACGTATACTTAGTATACGAGAAAGGCAAAAAGCTAATATCATATTGATTCCACTTCAGTTTGAATTATTTTCGTGCTTTGAATATGTTACCCGTTAGATTTATCTGCTTCGTCTTCGTTTCCTTTAAACGTACTCAGTACGTATCCAACAATGCGGTTTAATTTAATTTTGCTTCCTTCCTGGGTAAGTGCACTCGTTTGTTGATGAATGAACTATCATGATTCCGCCGGATCGTTGTCCTGCAAGGGAAATGGAACCAGTTTGAAAATAACAAATTGAAAGTTTGCTGCAGCTTTCGTGCATCGGAGATTGTCTTACCTGGTGGATTCCATTGTACCAGTCGAATGCCGATTCCTTGCTGAAGATGGCGATCGATTGTCCGTGAGAAACAATCTTCTCAAAGATTTAAGTTTACCGCAAAATATGTTTTGCTTTAGACGAACGAAACACCAAAATTCAAAGTGAGAACTTATCGCTTGACTGACTGACAGTTCTGATTCGGTTACGTAATATTACATATATTTTTCGTAATATATCACTTTTAAATGTAATATTTTGTTTGATTCTAAGCAAAAATGATATGTACCATTCTTACTGTAATATATTCTCTAATTAAGCAAGTAATATTACACTACTTTAGCGCACTCACAGAAACATTTTCATCAATTAAAATTTACGTTGCGCGATGTACAAAATGGATCAATTTGACGTAAAAATACGTAAAAACTAGTTTTACATAGAAATATTAGGTAGAGTAGAGTGGGGCAAGAGTGCGCGTGGGGTAAGAGTACGTTTTCGATTTTTTGGAGTAATGAAAATATATAAACTAGCAGCACTGCCTCAGTTTGACAGGTATTCTGGCCAACTATTATCATGTGTAATTGTGAACGATTTGAATAAACAACAAGAGAGATATGGAGTTAGATAACTTTTTGGTCATTTTGCTAAAAATAATTGGATTTCCGCAACTAGTATTTCATTACCATATATACGTTGAATCAGGTGAACATTATACCATTTCGATAACCTACTGTATAGAGTACTTTATGGTACAGAACATCAATTCGGTTAGTTTTCCAAGAAGTCAAAACCATTACTTGAATAATTTTTGGGACTGTGGGGTAAAAGTACGCAGGAACCGGTGGGGCAAGAGTACGCATATGAATCTTCAAGTTATGATGTCAAACCCGTATCTCCGGCCGAAATAAGACTTCTTCCAAAGCGTAAAGATCCACAACTAAGAAAAAAGGGACAGAATTCGAAATTATCACAAGTTTTTAGGATAAGTTGAAAATATTCGGTGTTAGAAAGGACTTAGCGAACAAAGCACTGAAGCGAAATAATGAAATTGTATTAGGACTTGTTGTACACCTAAACATAGTACGAAAACACAATTTCATCTAAATGATAATATCATTTAATCAAAAGAAACATTCATAAATTACGCAACGTTTAGCTGGGAGGGGTTGCGAGATGTGTGACAATCCATATATTTTTTAGAGGATTCATACAAATAGTGTAAGATAGGGGGGAGGGGTGATGAAATAGCCAAATTTTACGTTACGTGATTGGTGGACTTTCTTTAAGGAAAATGCCTTTGTATACGCCACGCGAAACCTGATATATATTTTTATTTCTGTAGTTTTTTGTATATATAAAAAATCAATGTTTTTTTGTATGAAAGTGCACTTTTTTTGGACCCCCTCCCCCTTTACGTAATCCCCCTCCCTCCTCCTCCCCCTTAGTTACGTAATCTTTAAACATTCCCTAATATATGCTCATCAAACATCAATTAAATGTTATTAACTCTTATTTGTGTTAATATATACTTAAAGCACGTGATTGGATAAATGCGTACTCTTACCCCACCCGATGCGCACTTTTACCCCACCGGTGGGGTAAGAGTGCGTTTTTCACTTGTCTTGTAATAAGGGTTCTACTAAAACGAATCTCAATAATTTCAATATTTTTTCCACTGGGTAACATAAAGGAAGAGTATATGAATCATCGACACTGATTTGAAATGCAGAAGCTTGCTTCATAAGGGCCACATGATCGATTGAAAACTAAGTGCGTACTCTTGCCCCACTCTACTCTACGTCTCGTGAAGTTACGTCACGGCATTTTAATATTTTTTTTGCTGTGTAGAGAAGTCGAAATATATTGCATCTACTTGATGTCGAGCCTCGATCTCTTTCGAAATATAATTCACATACGACATTAGGTTCGATGTGGTCGATCGCTTCTTCACAAAACCGTGTTGAAAATCGGATAGCAGTGGCTGGGATGCGGCGTACAATACGTTATGGACAAGCTCTTCGAAGACTTTTCCCAAGCAGCATCATCGAAATGAAGAACGTTTCGTAGAGTTTCGGGAGCAAAATTCGGCGAAGAAGAACTATGCACTCCATCAAAAAAATCGGCGAAAAGGTTTGCAGAATCATCCGGTGTATCAGCTGAACGTCAAGTTGGTAGGAATGGCATTTGATTGCCTACGATTGCGTATGAACGACCAAAACGAGGACGGATTGTGTTTAGCAGTTTCTCCCAGGCGAGCGACATAGTCACGGAATACGGCTTCTTGACGTTCGGTGTAGCTTGATTCTATTGAGCGGGGGCTGTTCCAGTTGTCTACAGAACGTGTGCGAGCTTTCCGTAGTGCGTTCCGGAGCTGTTGCAGCTCTGATGTCCACCAGGGATGTTTGAAGGGAATTGGCTTTCGTCTCCGCGGGACGTACTCGTTTAAGATACCATATAGTTTGTCATAGAAAACGCATACGGTTTCATCAGTGTTCTTGCCATTGAAGGAGTCTGTCCAGTCGATAGACAAAATGGCGTTGTTAAGATCAGCAAAGTTGCAGTGTCGGAAGTCAAATCCGTCGTCGTGATTCGGAACATCGGTATTTCTGTTGTTGTCATTCACACTGATCCGAAGAACAAACGGTTTATGATGGTTGTCGATACAAAGTAGGGAAGTAGGTGGTTCAAGAAATTCAATTATGTTGGGCTCGTTAACGAATGCCAGGTCAAGAATACGGCCATTTGAAATATGCAGGGAGTTGATCTGATGCAATCCATAGGCAACCATCGATTCGACATCGCCTCTTGCTCCGATGAGGCGTTGATTAAAAGTAAAGTACTTATGTCTTCGTCGAATGACCACGTCAACGGTCGCTGAGTGAGATAAATAAAGAGCCGGACTGGAATTTGGTCGGAGATAAATACTACAGACGAAGATCGAAGAGGAGGGTAGTTTGATGCGTGCGGCAACTTGTTCAAGATGGTCACTGTCGATCTGTTTAACGGGTGTGCTGTGCATTTTAACGTTTCCATCCTCTGACGCATCACTCGATGGTCTGGCAATGGTTGCAAGTCAATCAAAGCACAACGATTTCGGTATGGAGGTTTGATGGATCGTTCCATGGCCGCGCAAGGCGTAGTTGGTGAAGCGTTTCTGTATTCTCTCGATGCGTTCAATGTGAACGGAATGATACGGAGCCCAGATTTGCACTCTGTACTCTAGTATGCTCTGAAGTAATGCACAATATAATGATTTGAGAGTATGAACATCATCGAACTGTGCTGTGTTACGCGTTGGCCTTAGCGATGGTAACTGATAAATGCTCCGTAAAACGAAGCTTATTGTCGAGAACGATTCCAAGGTCTTTGATCGATGAAACCCTCTGAAGCAGTGTGTGACTCAGACAATAGTCGTAAGTTTTAGAAGAAGATCGGCAACGAGTGAATGTTATGGCTTTGCATTTAGTCGGGTTCATCTGCATACCATTGATCTTGCACCAATTTGCAACATTTACAATATCAGTATGTAAAGCACAACAGTCTACGAGCAATTTTGTGGCACGGTATATTTCCAAATCGTCCACACAAAGCTGTTTTCCGGAGCTCAGGTTGTTACACAGATCATTGACGAAAAGAATAAAGATGAGTGGACCTAGAATACTGCCCTGCGGTACTCCAGAGGGAATGTCATAGGAATCAGACTTAACGCCATGTACTTTGACGAAAGCCTTGCGAGAGGATAAGTACGATTTTAACCACCGAATGATCCAAGTAGGTAAGCCAAGTTGTCCAAGTTTTTCTATCGCTAGTGCATGGGGCGCTATCTATCGCTAGTTATTGTATGCATTTCCCCACATAAATGCCTTAAGTGCTCAAAAAAACTAACACTTACGAGCACTGTTCGGGTGCTCAGAAAAATTACACACGGATATCGCGAATGAATGATTTTATTGCTGTTTTTTCTTAGAAATGTACCCAAAACTATTTCAGTGATGACGAATCATGAATGCAGACAATATTTCTACAGATGTTCTAGGTTCTCCAAACCATTCTGGATTGTAGAGCCGTGGTCTACCAGGTCAATTACGCTCGGTACGAATTCAATAGTAACCTATGGTGCCCATGCAGGCCTTTGAATGCCATGCGCATAATTAATGATCAATATATGTTCCAACCGGATTTTCTAAGTTCTCCAAATCATTATGGAGCTCAGACGAATTGATCTACCAAGCTTACTGGGCTCGATATCAAGTCAATAACAACCCATACAAGCCCTTAGAGGCCATGCGCATGATTTACGGTCTAGATATATTCAAACTGTATGTTCTAAGTTCTCCAAATCATTCTGGAGTTCAGACCTAGTGGTCTATTGGGCTCAATACATAACCAATAGCAACCCATAGTATCCATACATGCCCTTAATGGCCATGCGCATTACAATCTAGATATGTCCAAACTAGATGTTTTTTTCTCTTTATTTTCGTGATTTTTTATTTACTTATAGTTGGCATTTATTAAGTCATCACGTAGAAACTCGATGTTATAAGTTCTCCAATTCATTCAGGCGTTCAGGCACATTGGTCTACCAAGACAACTGGGCTCGATACAAAGCCAACAGCAACTCATGGTGTCGAAACCGGCTCTTAGAGGTCATGCGCATAATTTACGATCTAGATATTTCCAACCCGGATGTTCTAAGTTCTCCAAATCATTCTGGAGTTCGGACAAATTGGTGTACCAGGTCAACTGGGCTTAAATCAATGCATTGCAACCCATGGGGTTCATATATGCCTTTAGAGCTCATGTGTATGATATAAGATTTGAATATGTCCAAATTGGATGTTTTAAGTTATTCAAATCATTTTGGAGCACAATTGAATTGTTCTATCACTTCAACTGCACACTGGGCCACGGGGCGGAGCTAGTCCGACAACATACCTTGGAGCTTAGGGATGCGTAATTTTGAGTTGGTGTCTTCGGAAGAGTGTCGTGTTTTGAAAAAATATAAAGCTCAGTGTCGAGCATTAGTTCAAATTTTCGCAGCATAGGTGGCGCTGCAATACAAACTTTTTTGTTTTACGTTTTAGAGCTTTGGTGTCTTCGGCAAAGTTGTAGAACGTAAAAATAACTGTAGTCGCCGAAGACACCTAAGCTCTATGTCTTCAAATTGCTGAGATATAGTTAAAATTGTAAAATTTCATTGATTTTTATATTTCTCGCACTATTTTACCCAAAATTGCAAAAAAAAACTAATCACACGCGGCAGAACTAACTGATTTACTCAACTGATTATGGTTATGGTCCATGCTTGAGTTGTTTTTACTGTAACTTGGTATAAAAGTATCATAGAGTTAGGTAAGTTATGGAATTCGAAACATTAAACTATCATATTAAGATAAAGGAACCGATCAGAGTAGTCCATATTTTTATCGAGTAACAAAACATACAGTACAAATCATCGGATAAAGATCGATTTCAATGAGTTAATGCAATCTAAACGCATAACATGATTGACATTTTTAGTCATATATATTTGTTTACGATAAATTCAGTCATACTACTAGGATGTTCAATTGGGTTGTTTAGCAAAGAAAAATATGAGATTTTTTATAGTCTAACATAAAAAGCATGCTTAGCTAATCTCGAACAAATTTTTATTTTGTTTGTAAACCTTTTATTTACATTTTTATACAGCAAACAATAAGCCATTTCAATCGATAGAATGACAATAACATTCATAGAATGACAGTTGGCCCATGAAGCATAAGAACATTTTTTTAATCCCATATAAATTTAAAATGCAAATTAAAAATAGTTCCGGGGCTAAAAAAATTCTGAAAAATTGGGGTTATGCTCAGTTTTTTATGCAGATTCAGAATATGTAAAAACATATATACCACTAAACAACCCAATTATAGTTGATACTAGTTGACCCGGCAGACGTTGTCCTGCACAGTAGGCGAGAATGTGCATTTCGAACTGCCCATGCAAAGTTCGCATAGGAATCACAATTTTAGTTATTCACGGTTTGCTCAACTTTACTCGTAATTTTCGCATTAGGAAATATCATATAAACCCGTCGGAAACTATAACGAATGTTTCTGCTGAAGAAATGAAAAAAATCCAGCCAGCCGTTTTCGAGTTATGCGGATACGAACACAGACCATTTCATTTTTATATATAAGATTGATAATCGATGCACGATAACGTGTTCTGCAAATATTTGCCACAACATATCGATTTAGAATCGTAGTAGGCAAAGCGTATGCTCTTGATCTTAGTATACATATTTACCGAGGGTTATGCAGGTGAGATTTCAAAATCAAAACATTTCATCTTCATTAATTATGGTTTTCTTGTTAAACATTATAGCGAATGTGTTTTTTTGCTTTTATCCGATAATCGATATGGCTCAAGGTAAGTTATTTTAATCAGTTTATACATATCATACATTAATTAGTATATCACCATACAAACAATTGTCGAGAAAACAGTTTCCTCAAACGGCCAGAGATTTCTTCCCAGAATCAGTGCAACAACTATTGAACTGTGCAAATAGAAGCATTTTCATAATTGTTTGTAGATTAGTCATTTTTTATTATTTTTTCCTTCATATGTCACGTTGTCCAATAAAAGTTGTAGTCTAGGAAAAATAATAGAAGCCAACTGAAGTGTATTGTGTTTGCAAACTTGTTTTCTTGGTTAGCCATGAATTGTTTGCTTTGACCCACTAATGTTACTTTTGTACCAAACTTTAAAACTATTTACACCCAATATTTTTTTTACACGGTTGGTATTATTTAATTTCCCGGTTAACCTGATTTTTTACAACTTTTGAAATACCACCTGAATTTTCTTTGATTTTTTGTGAATTTTTCCATGGGGTTAACTCATAGTTTCATCAACGCTGCAGGTCGTAATCAGCTAAAACCCACCCGTGTAAAAAAAGAACCGGGTGTACTATATTTGATACCAAAAAAACATGATATATTTCAATATTCAGGTTAATATTTCCTCTTCAACTTGATGAAATATCAAAAACTCTTGCATAAACCATGAGCACTATCAACTGTGACAGACTACTAGGTTTTAATATGTTATTTTTTACATTTTTCGTAAATAGTCCAAAAAAATCGAAAAAAAGATGAAAATTTACTATATCTCTGCAAATAGAAGGAATACAGCTTAGGTGTCTTCGGCAACTACAATTATTTTTCCACGTTCTACAACTTTGCCGAAGACACCAAAGCTCTAAGCCGTAAAACAAAAAAGTTTGTATTGCAGCGCCACCTATGCGGCGAAAATTTGAACTAATGCTCGACGCTGGGCTTCATATTTTTTCAAAACACGACACTCTTCCGAAGACACCAACTCAAAATTACGCATCCCCTAAGCTCCAAGGTATTTTGTCGGGCTAGCTCCGCTCCGTGGCCCAATGTGAACTGGGCTCAATTCGAAGACATTAGCTACCCATGGTGTCCATACAGGCCCTTAGATGCCATGTGCATGATTTACGATCTAAATATGTCCAAACTAGATGTTCTAAGTTCTCCAAATCATTCTGGAGTTCAGACGAATTGATCTACCATGTCAGCGTCGATTTTGTACCGAGCGTAGTTGAACTGCTAAACAAATTGGTCTGAACTACGGAATGATTTTGTTTACCAAGATCATTGTTTTTGCACATATTGAAATCGTAAATCGCAGGGCTGCTAAAGGCTTATATGAACACCATGGATTGTCTTTGATATTGTACTGAGCCTAATTGACTTAGTAGACCAATTGGTCTGAGCTCCAGACTGATTTGAACCTTAGAATATCTGATTCGTACATATCCAAAATGTAAACTATGGCCTCTAAGGGTCTATGGGGACAGCATGGTTTGCTACTGGTTTTAAACCGAGCCTAGTTGACTTAAAAGATCCATTGATTGCTATTTATTTTGTAGCGCGTCCAGTTGACTTGGTAGATCAATTGGTCTGAGCTCCACAGTGATTTGAAGAACTTAGATCATCCGGCTTGGACATTTTGTTACGATCTAAGATGACTTGGTAAATCAATTTGTCTGAACTCCAG
The DNA here is from genome assembly GCF_024139115.2 of Armigeres subalbatus. Taxonomy (NCBI): domain Eukaryota; kingdom Metazoa; phylum Arthropoda; class Insecta; order Diptera; family Culicidae; genus Armigeres; species Armigeres subalbatus. Next base: position 257,421,241 of record NC_085139.1, on the reverse strand, counting down.
AATGATTTGGAGATCCTAAGATATCCTGTTTGGCCATATCAAAATCGTTAGTCATGCGCATGACCTCCTAGGCACTGTATGGATACCACGAGTTGCTATTGGCTTTATATCGTCCCCAGTTGTCTTGGTAGACCAATTTGTCTGAACTCCAGAATTATTTGGAGAACTTAGAACACTCGGTTTGAATATATCATAATCGTAAAACATGCGGATGACCTCTAAGGGCCTGTATGGACACTATGGGTTGCTATTGGCTTTGTATGGAGCTCAGTTGACCTGGTAGACCAATTAGTCTGAACTCCAGGATGATTTGGAAAACTTAGACATCCAGTTTGGACATATCTAGACCGTAAATGATACAAATGGCCTCTAAGAGCCTGTATGGGTTGTAACTGGCTTGATATCGAGCCCAGCAATTTTGATAGATCAATTCGTCTGAACTTCAGAATGATTTGAATAACTTAGAACATCCGGTTGGAACATATCTAGATCATAAATTATGTGCACGGCCTTTACGGGCCTGCATGGGCGCCATGGGTTGCTAGCAGTTTCCTACCAAGCGTAATTGACCTACAACCCAGAATAGTTTGGAGAACCTAGAACATCTGTAGAAATAATGTTAGCAGGGAGCTAAGCTAAAGCTAAGCTAAAGCTAAGCTAAAGCTAAGCTAAAGCTAAGCTAAAGCTAAGCTAAAGCTAAGCTAAAGCTAAGCTAAAGCTAAGCTAAAGCTAAGCTTAAAGCTGCTGTTAAAGCTGCTTAAAGCTAAGCTAAAGCTAAGCCCCCCCAGCCTGCCCCAGTTGTGCCCAGCCCTGGCCCAGTCAGCCTGCCCCAGCCCAGCCCCCCAGCCTGCCCAGCTGCCCCAGCCTGCCAGCCCCAGCCCCAGCCCAGCTCAGCCCAGCCAGCCCCAGGCCCAGCCCAGCCCCAGCCCCAGCCCGCCCCAGCCTCAGCCTGCCCAGCTGGCTCCGCCTGCCCGCCCGCCTGCCCAAGCCTGGCTCCAAAGCCTGCCCGCCCAGCCTGCCTGCTCAGCCTGCCCAGCCTGCCAGCCCGCCCAGCCTCAGCCTGCCTGGCCTGCGCCCGCCCCAGCCTGCTCAGCCTCAGCCTGCTCAGCCTGCCTCAGCCACCAGCCTGCTCCAGCCTGCCTGCAGCCGTGCCCAGCCTGCCAGCCTGCCCCAGCCCCTCAGCCTGCCTCAAAGCCTGCTCAGCCTGCTCAGCCTGCTCAGCCTGCCCAGCCCCCCAGCCCAGCCGGCCCAGCCCTCAGCCCCAGCTCTGCCCAGCCCCAGCCTGGCCCCAGCCCGCCCCAGCCCAGCCCAGCCCGCCCAGCCTGGGCTCCAGCCCCAGCCCGCCCAGCCCCAGCCCCCGCCTGGGCCAGCCCAGCCCGCCCAGCCCCAGCCCAGTCCCAGCCAGCCCGCCTGGGCCCAGCCAGCCCAGCCCAGCCCAGCCTGGCTCAGCCTGCCCCAGCCTGGGCTCAGCCTGGCTCAGCCCGCCTGGCTCAGCCTGGCCCGCCTGCCTGCCTGCCAGCCCGCCCCAAAGCCCAGCCTGGCTCCAGCCTGCCCGCCCCGCCTGCCTGCCCAGCCTGGGCTCCAGCCTGCTCAGCCTCACCAGCCTCTCAGCCTGCTCAGCCCGCCCAGCCTGGGCTCAGCCTGCAAGCCTGCCTCACCAGCCTGCCTCAAAGCTGCTCAGTGCCTGCCTGCCCAAAGCTCAAAGCCTGCTGTGCTGCTTTAGGCAGCTCAAGCCTCAGCCTGCTGTTAAGCTAAAGCTAAGCTAAAGTCGAAGTTAAGCTAAAGTTGCCTGCAAAGCTGCTTGCTTGCTAAGCTGTGCTTAAAGCTAAAGTTGTTTAAGCTTAAAGCTTGCTTGCTTAAAGCTGTTAAAGCTGTTTAAAGCTGCTTAAAGCTAAGCTAAAGTTGCTTAAAGCTAAGCTAAAGCTAAGTTAAAGCTAAGCTAGTTGTTAAAGCTAAGCCAAAGCTAAAGTTTCAAAAGCCAAGCCAAAGTTAAAGCTTTAAAGCCAAACCAGAGCTTAGCTAATATCGGTAAATAATACAAAGCAAAGTTTTATTTTCGATATGAGAATGTTTTGAGTAATCATTATGCAAATTGTTGTCAAAAGACATGTAGTGGAAAATATGTGAACTAATATTTTGTTTGCAAAAAAAATTGTTTTTGCTGTCTCTTCAGACTATCGGAATGCGGTATAAAGAGAAAAGATTTATGGAAAGAGAAAGATGATTTATAAACCTCTATCTATAAAGATTTTTTTCATTTTTTTTCTTGAACCTTCGGAAATTAGCTGCTGATCCCTCCTGTGGCAGTCAGTTGTAGACAACGGTTCGACTGCACACGGACAAGTTATTTGCTCAGCATCAAATCTTCCTGGAGCATTGATAAAAGAATCCAGTGTTTGTTCCATCAATCTGATCCACTCTCAGACCCTTCCGGAAATGCTATGTGCATTACCTGTTTTATTTGGCCTCTTAGTGTTAGCCAGTGATTCAAATTGATTGCACCTTAAGCACCGTACATTACCTACATTCGACCACGGCCGGCGCTGGTATTGCTTAATTTTTCGTCACCATTAAGAATGATGTTAGTCCCCAACATAATCTGTTGGTTCTCAGTGTAACCACTGTTGTCCTGGCAGCTACGGAACAGCGACCGTGGGCGGTCATCAACATTTTACGTTTAGTCGCAAATAACAAATAAGTGTTGATGTTTGACGCCAAAACCAACAACTATTAGTCGCATTACCGTGTCCAACTAGTAACATCAGCAATAAATGTTAAACAGTAGGCCAATCTCATTATTCGCAGAAGGTGAAACTAAATACTCAAAATTTACAGACCATTAATCCGGTGACTAATTAAAAACGAATAAATCTGTCCGAGAAATGACCAACCCCCGGCGGGTGGTGACATAACCCATTCCTGTCGCCGTTTCGTTTCCATGAATTCAACGAGAACGGCCGGCCATCGGTGTCATAAATAACGTGTTGTGCTGTTGCTACTCGACGCATAACAGCGCTCGTTTAGCGCACATTTGCCCATGACAGTGTTTTGAAAACATCGTTTTGGTGCGGACGACACAACGCGACGCAACGACTGACGGACGGTAAACGCACTAACCCGAACCCGAAAGCAACCAAGCCAAAAGGTTTATAAATAACTCGGTGACACATTGACCGCCAAAATCGGAATCCAATATGTGTAGTATTTCAGCTTGTAGTGGCAATAAGAAAAGGGTTTTGAATAACGTGAGGAATTGCGATTGGTGATTGGTCTGCGCGGCATAGAACAGATTGTCAAGTTGGCCATGGGAGGTTTTACTTATTTTGAAATTTGAAATTTAGCACATCTGCTGATGGGGAACGGTTGGAATGTCGTCAGTGCATACTTTGATCATTTACTTTCTTTGTCATAAGAGACGTTTTCTATTCGAGATTTTATATCGAATAAAGTTTGAACCGGGTTTGTTTTTCTCACACTTCTGGGAATATTTACGATCGATACAGCTCGACCATCTGAAACATTTCTAAATGAATAATAAACCTCCGACCAGTAGACACCTTAATGTTAAATGAGAAACACTTACCGTCTAACAATCACCTCCTTGCGCTTTAACGAGAACAAATCAATCAATCCAACAGCAATTTTCCGTCTCCCAGCTGATTGCAAATCGTCTCCCCAACCACCAACGATTGTTGTTGTTGTTAGAACTCTTCTCGTCCGACTCAGAGAGAAGATCAAAAACAATCAAAATCAAAACATTTCTGTCGTCATAGACTCACTGCACTTTTACAGCCCTTTGCCAGATTTTCCACATTCCAGACGAAACACCTTCCCTTCTATTAGTGCTTCTTTTCTTTTCTCGCCCCTTGTAAAACCGATTTTAATCTTTTCGTAAACAACACGAAACAGGACACCACCTTTTTTCGTTGACTTGAACACACTTCAAAAGCATCACCGCAACAACTACGCTGCGCTTTCACATGACTTCTTAAACTCTCACCTCATTCATCGGCGTCACACACAGCAGCAGAAGACCCAGGCTTTGACACTTCTCGTCGTGAGGTCGTGATATGAACCTCCTTTTGTTGTCGTTATTTCACTTCTCCGATTTCCCCCCAATCAACGAGGCAACGAGAAAACAACGGTTCTGCTCCCGTCGTTCAACAGAAACAACACTTGGCGTCCTGACGTCGGTTGATTTCACTTCGAGTATGGATTTTCCTCTTTTCCTTTCAATTGTAATCTGGAATTGCAAGAAAAAAAAACACTTTTTTAGAAACATGGCACCGGGCTTCCGAACGCTGACATTGTCGCCGGATTTGTTCAAAAGTTTATTTTTTCCACGAGTTCGAAGAGCATTCCCCGATTCCCCCGGACTTCCCCAAAAGGACTGCAACAAACCACATCAAAGCAAGCGCCGCATCATCACCATTGTGTGCAATAAATGTCATAGTCTACTGCGGACGGCTTTTATTGCATTTTCACGTCGCCGCGCCGCCGTCATCACCGAGTTTCAACCGCCGCGCCCTTTTGTTGGCGACAGTTTTGTGCTCTGTTTTCGACAAACCACATCAAACCGAAATCGTCACACAGCGGAAAAAGGGTTTTCCGAAGCCGAAACTTTTCCGATTCAGACGACTGAAAAGAAAAACTTTCCGAAAACTCGCTCTTTGTGGGGGGGATTTGGATGTCGTCGTACCTTCAGAGGAATGACCTTGCTTTAGGAGGAAGTCAATCAAACTACTCGAGAACTAGAGAAGGATAACAATTTATTTCGTCCGTCTGGTTCCATCTCGCATACTGTTCAGGGGCGTTGCTTTTCGTGTCTGCTGGCAAGAATGTCATTTCACCCAATGACAATCACCCCCTTATAAATGCTTGGGTACGAGATGAAGGAATCGACAGGTGGAGAAAATGAAGGTACTTTCCCGGTAGAATTTTTTTTAAAAGTCATCAACTTTTCGAGAACTTCATCTTCAGTATCTTCTAATAAACAATTTTCATCTCAAGAATTTGATAATCCCAATATAGCCTGAAAGCCCAATCATTGAGAATTAAAAAGAAAACGACGAGCAATCCTTCGACAATTCCACAATCATCATCAATTCGATCCAAAGGAGCACGCGACCATCGCAGACGACGATGGCAACAAAGACGCTTTGTCGCAAACGATACCAACGATGAAGTATCCTCATTTAGGCTGTTAGCGCCGCCACTTCTATAGCAGCGAGAGAGATACAATTTATTAAGATGTTCAGCAGTTTACCTCTGCTGTGGTATAGACGACGATTCACTTTCAATTGGATCCAATTTTGCGGCAGCTGTCCTCCGTTTTTTTCTGTTTTGCATTTCGAATTTAGCTCGACAACCGACTCGACCCATTTCAAATATGGACCAAATCAACGCCAAAGACCGACCACCACCGCCTGCTGCCGTTTACCATTAGCGACGCGTAGTAGGCGGCGATGTCAAATCGAACCCGAGAGAGCGCACGAATGTTGCCTCAGAACTTCGACTGCGACTACGATGGTAGCGAATTTTGAGTGAGTCGTGGGCGTTGCGTAAATTTAAAGGTTGAATAAATTTGAAGGATTAATGATGCCTGTTCACGTTTCTTTCGCCATCATTTACTTTAGCAAGACAGAAAAATTGATAGACGTTCTTTTCTGGTTGCTATTTAATTTTTCGAGTAATCATTCAATCCTATCTGCTCGAATTCTAAACACAATTCCGTTTGAATTCAACAGGAATTACGTTTTTCGATTCGGAATCTGAAATTAGGACAGGATTTGGTTCTTATCTTGACGTAATATTGTTCGCGCTTTGAAACAACAACAGCATTACGCATTTCAACACAATAGCACTTTTGTAATTCAGTTTATATTGTCTAATGTCTGATTTTTGAAGATAAAAGAAAAATCATATTTAAAATTCGAACAGAATGCACACAACTCGAATTTGATTTTAAAATAATTTGTACTTTTGATAGGGTTCGAATCCTTCGAATCGAACTCTGAACAAAAATCGGTGTGAATTCGAGACGTCATTTAAAAACAATTGTAATGGTGCAATTTAAACAAAACCAAATCAAACTTCACTTTGAATCCGATTGAAATCAGAATAATCTTCTTCTTCTTCTTCTTCTTGGCATTACATTCCCACACTGGGACAGAGCCGCCTCGCAGCTTAGTGTTCATTAAGCACTTCCACAGTTATTAACTGCGAGGTTTCTTAGCCAGGTTAACATTTTTGCATTCGTATATCATGAGGCTAGCACGATGATACTTTTATGCCCAGGGAAGTCGAGAAAATTTCCAATCCGAAAATTGCCTAGACCGGTATTGGGAATCGAACCCAGCCACCCTCAGCATGGTCTTGCTTTGTAGCCGCGCGTTTTACCGCACGGCTAAGGAGGGCCCCACAATCAGAATAATACTCAAGTCAAATCAAACCGCAAACCTGATCCAATACAAAACCCATCCAAATCCAATCCAAATCGAACCCAAATCCAATCCAAATCGAATCCAAATCCAATTCAAATCTAATTCAAATCCAAATCCAATCCAAACCCAATCCAAATCAAATCCAAATCCAATCCAATCCAAATCCAAATCCAACCCAAATCAAATCCAAATCCAATCTAAACTCAATCCAAATCCAATCCAAATAAAATCCAAATTGCAATCCAAATCCAAATCCAATCCAAATCCAATCCAAATCCAATCCAAATCCAATCCAAATCCAATCCAAATCCAATCCCATTCCAATCCAAATTCAATCCAAATGCAATCCAAATCCAAACCAATCCAAATCCAAACCAAATCCAATCCAAATCCAATCCTAATCCTATCCAAATCCAATCCAAATCTAATTCAAGTCCAATACAAATCTGATCCAAATCCAACCCAAATCTAATCCGAATCCAACCCAAATCTAATCCAAACCCATCCAAATCCAATCCAAATCCAATCCAAATCCAATCCAAATCCAATCCAAATCCAATCCAAATCCAATCCAAATCCAATCCAAATCCAATCCAAATCCAATCCAAATGCAATCCAAATCCAAACCAATCCAAATCCAAACCAACCCAAATCCAATCCAAATCCAATCCAAATCCAATCCAAATCCAATCCAAATCCAATACAAATCTAATCCAAATCGAATCCAAATCGAATTCAAGTCCAATACAAATCTGATCCAAATCCAACCCAAATCTAATCCGAATCCAACCCAAATCTAATCCAAATCCCATCCAAATCCAAACCAAATCCAATCCAAATCCAATTCAAATCCAATCCAAATCCAATCTAAATCCAATCCAAATCCAATCCAAATCCAAACCAAATCCAATCCAAATACAATCCAAATGCAATCCAAACCAACCAGAACCAATCCAATCCCAAACCAATCCAAACCAATCCAAACCAATCCAAACCAATCCAAACCAATCCAAACCAATCCAAACCAACCCAAACCAACCAAACCAACCAATCCAAACCAAACCAAATCAAACCAAACCAATCCAAACCAATCCAATCCAAACCAAACCAAACCAAACCAATCCAAACCAATCCAAATCCAACCAACCAATCCAAACCAATCCAAATCCAAACCAAAAACCAATCCCAACCAATCCAAATCCAAACCAACCAAACCAATCCAACCAATCCAAACCAATCCAAACCAACACAAACCAATCCAAACCAATCCAAACCAATCCAAACCAATCCAAACCAATCCAAACCAATCCAAACCAATCCAAACCAATCCAAACCAATCCAAACCAATCCAAACCAAACCAATCCAAACCAACCAAACCAATCCAAACCAATCCAAACCAATCCAAACCAATCCAAACCAATCCAAACCAATCCAAACCAATCCAAACCAACCAAACCAATCCAAACCAATCCAAACCAATCCAAACCAATCCAAACCAATCCAAACCAATCCAAACCAATCCAAACCAACCAAACCAATCCAAACCAATCCAAACCAATCCAAACCAATCCAAACCAATCCAAACCAATCCAAACCAACCAAATCCAATCCAAACGCAATCCAACCAAACCAATCCAAACCAAACCAACCCAAACCAATCCAAACCAATCCAAACCAATCCAAACCAATCCAACCAATACAAACTAATCCAAATCGAATCCAAATCGAACCAAGTCCAATACAACCTGATCCAAACCAACCCAAAACCAATCCGAATCCAACCCAACCCAATCCGAATCCCATCCAAACCAAACCAAACCAATCCAAACAAA